>NC_081552.1:255727443-255744943 GCF_963082655.1 Stomoxys calcitrans | reverse complement strand
CTCATATATATATATATCGCCCGATTTTAGCATCTAGACTCACAGCCAGCGAATTCATTGATTCATCGTGCCAAAATTTTGCAAAAAGCTTTCCTCGACGACTGCCACAGTATCTGAGGAGTTTGCTCGAAGTTGGTTCAGATTTAGATATAGCTCTCATATATATGTTCGTCTGATTTTGAGAAATATGGCAAAAAAGTGATAATTTGTTATCCGATTCTGTCGAAATTTTGGAGGATGGATTTTCTTATGACTCTCAATATTACTGGTGTATCTCATAGAAATCGGAAAAGATTAAGATATAGCTGTCATATATGCATATCGCCCGATTTTCACTGTAAGAGACACTTCAAACGCATTTATTGACCAATCTTTAGCACAACGCTTTCCTCGACGACTACCACATTATCTGAGAAGTTTGCTGGGAATTGGTTCAGAATTAGATATGGCTCCCATATATACGTTCTTCAGATTTTGGTTAATTTGTCATAATGTTGTCATTTGTCAACCGTAGTTTTTACAGTTTGAACATATTTGCTTGCCGACGTCCATCAAAATTGGTTCAGAATTGGATATAGGACCCACATTGTACTTATAGGATAGGTGTAGGGTATTATAAGGTCGGCACCGCCCGACTTTTGCCCTTCCTTACTGGTTTATGCTGAATCCGAACGGCTTGCCACATAGCTACACCAAATAGTAGATAAGTTTAAATATGGCAGGATACCTTACACATGTAGCCAGCATTAATAAGGGGACAACCAGCGCTGAAAATTTTGTTGACATTCACGCTGGGAATTGAACCCAGGCGTTCGGCGTCACAGGCGGACATGCTAACCTCTTATGTACTCCACGTACCAATTTCAAACTAATGAGATTCAACAACTAAAATCGCGGAATTGCTTTAAATGGGTCTATATATATTTTCGGACTCATCTAGGCGAAATTTGGTATTAGTCTTGGGCGTCACAAATGCCTTCAGCCCAATCATCAAAAATTTACACTATAAGGGGTTAAGAAGTCAAATGGGATGATCGTTTTATATGGGGGCTCTATCTATTTTGGTCCTCTCTTGGAGGGATTTGATGTGAGTGTTGGGGGGTATAGACATACTTTAGCGCAGAGGCTAGCATGCCCACATATGACGCTAAATGCTTGGGTTTGAATCCTGGCAAAAACATCAGAAAGAATTTTCCCCTCCTAATGTCTACGACATTTGAGAAGAACTAAGCCATTTGAAGCAAGTAACAAATAAAGGCGTGCTAAGTTCGGCTGGGACGGACGGACATGGCTAGTTCGACTTAAAATGTCACGATGATCAAGAAGATATACTTTATGGAATCTTAGACGAATATTTCGAGGAATTACAAACAGAATGACGAAATTAGTATACCCCCATCCAAATCTGTGCGGATATGGGCCAAATTGGGGACTATATCAAGATAAAGTCTGATATAGCCCATCTTTGAACTTAAACTGCTTATGGACAGAAAAACAAGTAAAAAGGTTCGGCCGGGCCGAACTTTGGATACAGACCACCTCGGGTGTATATATAAACCACCTTTCGCCAAATACGGGGAAAAATGCATACCTTATGACCCCTAGCAGCTATATAGAAATATGTTCCGATTTGGACCAAATACTAATAAGTACAAGCCATTGTTCAACTGTGTAAAACAAAATTTTGCTCTTTTTAGTAGCTATATCTAAAAATAAACCGCTCTGAACCATAAACAACACGGACGTCGAAAAGCCTAACATACGTCACTGTGTCAAATTTCAGTGAAATCGGATTATAAAAGCGCCTTTTATTGGTCCAAGGCTTTTCATCGAGATATCGATCTATATGACAGCTATATCCAAATCTGGACCGATTTCGACCAAGTTTCAGATACATGTCGAAGAACCTGACACAACTCACTGTCCCAAATTTCGGCGAAATAGGACAATAAATGCGCCTTTTATGGCCCCAAAACCTTAAATCAAGAGATCGGTCTATATTGCAGCTATATCCAAATCTGGACCGATCTGAACCAAATTGAAAAATAATATCGAAAGTTTTATCACAACTCCCTGTCCCAAATTTCGGCGACATCGGACAATAAATGCGATTTTTATGGGCTCAAAACTTTAAATCGAGCGATCGGTCTATATGGCAGCTATATCCAAATCTGGACCGATCTGAGCCAAATTGACGGAGGATGTTGGGGGCCTAACACAACTCACTTTCCCAAATTTCAGCAAAATCGGACAATAAATGCGATTTTTATGGGCTCAAAACCTTAAATCGAGCGATCGGTCTATATGGCAGCTATATCCAAATCTGAGCCGATATGAGCCAAATTGACAAAGGATGTCGAAGGGCCTAAGACAACTCACTGTCCCAAATTTCAGCAAAATCGGATAATAAATGTGACTTTTATGGGTCTAAGACCCTAAATCGGAGGATCGGTCTATATGGCAGCTATATACAAAACTGAACCGACCTGGCCAAATTGGCGAAGGCTATCGAAGGGCCTAACACAACTTACCGTCCCAAATTTTTGGAAAAATCGGATAACAAATGTGGCTTTTATGGGTCTAAGACCCTAAATCGGAGGATCGGTTTATATGGCAGCTATATCCAAATCTGAGCCGATATGAGCCAAATTGACAAAGGATGTCGAAGGGCCTAAGACAACTCACTGTCCCAAATTTCAGCAAAATCGGATAATAAATGTGGCTTTTATGGGTCTAAGACCCTAAATCGGAGGATCGGTCTATATGGCAGCTATATCCAAAACTGAACCGATCTGGGCCAAATTGGCGAAGGCTATCGAAGGGCCTAACACAACTTACTGTCCCAAATTTTTGGCAAAATCTGATAACAAATGTGGCTTTTATGGGCCTAAGACCCTAAATCGGAGGATCGGTCTATATGGCAGCTATATCCAAATCTGGACCGATCTGAGCCAAATTGACGGAGGATGTTGGGGGGCCTAACGCAACTCACTGTCGCAAATTTCTGCAAAATCGGATATTAAATGTGGCTTTTATGGGTCTGAGACCCTAAATCGGCGGATCGGTCTATATGGGGGCTATATCTAGATATAGTCCGATTTGGCCCATCTTTAAACTTAACCTGCTTATAGAATCTGTGCAAAGTTTCAGCTCAATATCTCAATTTTTGAAGAGTGTAGCGTGATTTCAACAGACAGACGGACGGACATGTCTAGATCGTCTTAGATTTTTACGCTGATCAAGAACATATATATATATATAATACTTTATAAGATCGGAAATGGATATTTCGATGTGTTGCAAACGGAATGACAAAATGAATATACCCCCATCCTTCGGTGTTGGGTATAAAAAGGAATCTGTGCAAAGTTTCAGCTCAATATTTCTATTGTTAAAGACTGTAGCGTGATTTCAACAGACAGACGAATGGACAGACGGACGGACGGACGGACATGTCTAGATGGTCTTTGATTTTTACGCTTTATACTTTATAGGATCAGCAATGGATATTTCGATGTGTTGCAAACGGAATGAGAAAATGAATGTACCCCCCTCCTTCGGTGGTGGGTATACAAATAGGCTTGTGCAAAATTGTATGAGAATCGGACAACAAATGCAAACTGTATCTTGATTACAAGAATACATGGAGAGACAGACAGACGGACATACCCAAATTGAATCTAAGTATACCATTCGATACTTTTCCAATGGGTCTATCTCGTCTCCTTCTTAGCGTTGCAAACAAATGCACAAAGTTATAATACCTTGTACCCCAGTGGTGGTAAAGGATATAAGCAAGCGTGATTAGTTCGGCCGGGACGAATTTTGGATACGCACCACTTTGGATTCTGCTTACAATGTACCCTTATGAACTGAGTTTGTATTTGAGTGATTTTGGTCTCAAGATGTCATATCGGTACTTAGGGGGGCCTATATCTTCATATTGACCGATTCGGATTAAACTTGGAATCGATGTTGTAAATCATAAGATAAGTTTTGGGGACAAATTTCAGCCAAATCGGATAAGAATTGAGGCTTCTAGGGGCTCAAGAAGTCTAATCTGGGGATTAGTTTATATGGGGGCAATATCTGGTTATAGACCGATTCGGATCATACTTGGCATGGACGTTGGAATCATATCACAAGTCTTTGTTCCAAAAACTTAGGTTTCTAAAGGCTCAAGAAGTCAAATCCGGATTATATTTGACATGGATGTTGTAAGTCATATGATAGGGTTTTGGTCCAAATCAGGTGAACTTATAGGCTTCTAAGGGCTGAAGAAGTCAAATCCATGGATCGGTCTATATGGGGGCTATATCTATTTATAGACCGATTCGAATCATACTTGGCATGGATGTTGTAAGTCATAACTCAAATCTTTGCTTTAAATTTCAGCCAAATCGTATGAAAATTGGGGCCTCTATTGGCTTAAGTAGTCAAAACTGGGAATCCGCTAATATGGGGGTTATATCCAAATCTGGACCGATATGCCACATTTAAAATCTTCCCTCGATGCGGCAATAAGAAGCATCTGTGCAAAATTTCAAGTCGCTAGATTTAGGCATTCGACCGATATTGTGATTTTGACAGACAGACGGACGGCCACGGCTAGATCGACTCAGAATGTTGAGGCCATTCAGAGTATATAAACTTTATGGGGTCGCATATCAATATTTTGAGGTGTTACAAATGGAGGCCACCGTAGCGCAGAGGTTAGCATGTCCGCCTATGACGCTGAACGCCTGGGTTCGAATCTTGAGGAGACCATCAGAAACAAGTAAGAGCGTCCAAAGGTCGGCCGGGTCGAATCTTATATACCCTCCACCATTGATCGCATTTGTCAAGTTCTATGCGCGATATCTTTTTTTAGGCAAACAAAGAATATTGAATAAGAACTGTATTGCTATTGAAGCTATATCAAGTTATTGTGCGATTCAGACAATAAACTAATGCTAAACATTGTAAAAGTCATTGTGTAATATATCAGCTCATTCGGATAAGAATTGCGCCTTGTAGGGGCTCAAGAAGCAAAATCGGGATATAGGTTTATATGGGAGATGTATCAAGCTGCTGATCGATTCAGATCATACTAGACACGTATGTTGAAGGTTATGAGAGAAGCCGTTGTACAAAATTTCAGCCAAATCCGATAAGAATTGCGTCCTCTAGAGGCTCAAGAAGTCAAGACCCAAGATCGGTTTATATAGCAGCCATATCAAAACATGAACCGATTTGAATCATACTTAACGAACTTGTTGGAAGTGATACAAAAGCATCAAGTGCAAAATTTCAGTCAAATCGGACGAGAGTTGCGCCCTCTAGAGGCTCAAGAAGTCAAGACCCAAGATCGGTTTATATGGCAGCTATAACAAAACATGGACCGATTTGAATCATACTTTACGCACTTGTTGGAAGTGATACCAAAACACTACGTGTAAAATTTCAGTTTAATCGGACGAGAATTGCGCCCTCTAGAGGCTCAAGAATTCAAGACCCAAGATCGGTTTATATGGCAGCTATATCAAAACATAGACCGATTTGAATCATACTTAACGAACTTGTTGGAAGTGATACCAAAACACCAAGTGCAAAATTGCAGTTAAATCGGAGGAGAATTGCACCCTCTAGAGGCTCAAGAAGTCAAGACCCAAGATCGGTTTATATAGCAGCCATATCAAAACACGGACCGATTTGTTTCATACTTAACGAACTTGTTGGAAGTAATATCAAAACACTACGTGTAAAATTTCAGTTAAAACGGACGAGAATTGCGCCCACTAGAGGCTCAAGAAGTCAAGACCCAAGATCGGTTTATATGGCAGCTATATCAAAACATGGACCGATTTGAATCATACTTAACGCACTTGTTGGAAGTGACACCAAAACACCCAGTACAAAATTTCAGTTAAATCGGAGGAGAATTGCGCCGTCTAGAGGCTCAAGAAATCAAGACCCAAGATCAGTTTATATCGCAGCTATATCAGGTCCTACACCGATTTACGCCATACTTAGACTTATATACATACTTATACACAGTTATTGGAAGTGCTACCAGAACACTACTTGCAAAATTTCAGTCAAATCGGACGTGAATTGCGCGCTCTAGAGGCTCTAGAGGCTCAAGAAGTCAAGACCCAAGATCGGTTTATATAGCAGCCATATCAAAACATGAACCGATTTGAATCATACTTAACGAACTTGTTGGAAGTGATACCAAAGCATCAAGTGCAAAATTTCAGTTAAATCGGAGGAGAATTGCGCCCTCTAGAGGCTCAAGAAGTCAAGACCCAAGATCGGTTTATATGGCAGCTATAACAAAACATGAACCGATTTGATTCATACTCAACGCACTTGGTGGAAGTGATACCAAAACACCAAATGCAAAATTTCAGTTTAATCGGACTAGAATTGCGCCCTCTAGAGGCTCAAGAAGTCAAGACCCAAGATCGGTTTATATGGCAGCTATATCAAAACATAGACCGATTTGAATCATACTTAACGCACTTGGTGGAAGTGATACCAAAACACCAAATGCAAAATTTCAGTTTAATCGGACGAGAATTGCGCCCTCTAGAGGCTCAAGAAGTCAAGACCGCAGATCGGTTTATATGGCATCTATATCAAAACATGGACCGATATGGCCCATTTACAATCCTAACCGACCTACGCTTATGAGAAGTATTTGTGCAAAATTTTAAGCGGCTAGCTTTGCTACTTCGAAAGTTGGCATGATTTAAATGAACAGACGGACGTACGGACAGATGGACGGACATGAATAGTCCGACTTAAATTTTCAAGACGATCAAGAATATATATACTTTATGGGGTCTCAGACGCATATTTCGTGGAGTTACAAACAGAATGACAAAATTAGTACACCCCCATCCTATGGTGGAGGGTATGAAAAAAAAAAAACAAATTACAAATACTACAGAAATGTAGCACGTTGCTACTATACCGTAGAATATCAAAAGGTTGCCCTGACCTGAATTTCGTCTTTACTTAGGTTGTTGTTGTGATTTTCTACGCCCACGCTTTTGCTGATACTCATTTTCAATTTTTCGTTACATTTCATTAACATCGCTCCCATCCGCCATGAGGTCTATGACATTCCAGCTGTGCCCGTATTAAATTCCATTTACGAGTATATGAATTTTTACGTCCACCCGAAAGGTGTTTGCCAGTCTGCCTGTCCGTCTCGGTCTCCGCCCGTCTGTCTGTCTGTCTGGGTGTAATGAAATTATTTGATGTTCGCACCATGGCACCATATCATTAAAGATAAAAATTTCATTATGCTAATGAAATGAGTGAGACCTTTCTGGCACCACACCACACCCCCAGACCACCCATTTTTCATACTCCCATCTTGGGTTTAGGCTGTTGCCATATCCGTAGGGTAAAATTGTTTTCGCTTTTTTTCCCCCATTTTGTACTTCCCATTTTTTGTTTTTTTGCTTTTTTTTTTTTTTGGTAAGCTCCACCTTTCATAAGCCTCTAACATGCCGTAGGAAGAAAGGTTAAGTATTATGTTGTTAATTATAACAAAACATTTGCTAATTATGTATGCTGGTAAACAAATTTTCCTTCCGCTAGAAAATGTTTACGATGACGGACCTGTGAAAAAGGTACAGAAAAGTTCATAAACGCACATTAAGGATGCTGGAAGAACAACAATATCAATTTTTCATTAGTTCTTGGGCAACATGTGACTTATGGCAATTAATGGGCTTCCATATAAATTCATATCCAGTCATAATTGGAGTGATTTAATAAAACGGTTTAGTAAGAATCAAAATGTGCATTGAGATCTTTTGTCAAAATGTTTCATTGGCGATTGGTTGGAGCTTCATGCCAAGATTGAGCATCACATAAAGTTGCCACCAGTATGTGCTCCCCAAGCGACCTTTGAGACGACCATTTCGAACAGCACTGTCTACTTCACATGCTACATTCATGAGGTTGTTGCAGAGAGCAGCTTTACAATTTCTTGCTGTATTCGCATTATGTATGCAAATGCAAAAGTTTAGAGATATTCATGATACGGGGTTTTGTTTTTGCCTTTGTTTCTGTGTATGTGTCACACTCCTTTTGACACTTTTTTGTTGTTGCTGCTGTCCCTGCACAATGCGGAGAGCTAAGGATTTAATGCTTAACAATTCGTACGAGTATGTGTAGAAGGATAGAAGGATGCTGTAAACAACTGAGTACTCCAGTTGACATTTGGGCTTTGGCTGCTGTTTTACATGCTCTTTTAGTTGCCTGTGTGTTAAGACCTCCTAAAGGCGATAAAGGTTAGCATATCAAATAGAATCTGTGGCATGCGGGTTTGCAGTGCTGAGGGATATACATAAATTATTGGTAAAACTCAGTACATACAATGTCATGCATTTAGTAGACTTGTTAAGTGTAAGGAGGGACAGTTTTCCTTTTTTGTTTTATTCAATAAAGGTGCAGTTTATTGAACATATATTTGTTCTTTGTAGTATCCAAGTTGACAAGTGAAAAGGCCTTAAGTTCGGCCGGGCCGAACTTTGGATACCCACCAACTAGGGTGTGTATGTAAACCACTTTTCGACAAAATCCGGTGAAAATTGCATACCTTATGCAGTTATAATGAAATATATTCCGATTTGGACCAAGTACAAGTCACTGTTCAAATGTGTATAACAAAATATTGAACTGCTTAGTAGTAATATCTAAAAATAAACCGATCTGAACCATATACGACACGGACATCAACATAAGACAATGTGTCAAATTTCAGTGAAATCGGATTATAAATCCGAGATATCCGTCAATAAGGCAGTTATATCAAAATCTGTACCGATCTAGACCAAATTGCAGAAATATGTGCAGGGGCTTAACTTAACTCTCTGTCCCAAATTTCGGCAACATCGGACAATAAATGCACCTTTTATGGGCCCAAGACCTTAAATCGAGGGATAGGTCTATATGGCAGCTATATCCAAATCTGGACTGATCTAAACCATATTGCAGAAGTAAGTCAAGGGGCTTAACTTAACTCTCTGTCCCAAATTTCGGCAACATCGGACAATAAATGCGCCTTCTATGGGCCCAAAACCTAAAACCGAGAGATCGGTCTATATAGCTGCTATATCCAAATCTAAACCGATCTAAGCCAAATTGAAGAGCAATGTCGAAGGGTCCAAGACAACTCACTGTCCCAAATTTCGGCGAAATCGGATAATAAATGCGCCTTTTATGGCCCCAAAACCTAAAACCGAGCGATCGGTATATATTGGCGCTATATGCAAATCTGGACCTATCTGTGCCATATGTCAGAAGTTTGTCAAGGGACTTAACGTAACTCACTGTCCCAAATTTCGGCGACATCGGACAATAAATGCACCTTTTATGGGCTCAAAACTTAAAACCGAGAGATCGGTCTATATAGCAGCTATATCCAAATCTGGACCGATCTAAGCCATATTGCAGAAATATGTGAAGGGGCTTAACTTAACTTTCTGTTCCAAATTTCGGCAACATCGGACAATAAATGGGCCTTCTATGACCCCAAAACCTAAAACCGAGAGATCGGTCTATATAGCAGATATATCCAAATCTGGACCGATCTAAGCCATATTGCAGAAGTAAGTCAAGGGGCTTAACTTGACTCACTGTCCCAAATTTCGGCAACATCGAACAATAAATGCGCTTTTTATGAGCCCGAAATCTTAAATCAAGAGATCGGTCTATATGGCAGCTATATGCAAATCTTGTCCGATCTAGCCCACAGTGCAGAAGTACATCGGGGAGCTTAACATAACTTACCATTCCAAATTTTGGCGACATAGGACAATAAGTGCACCCTTTATGGGCCCAAAACCTTAAATCGAAGGATCGGTCTATATGGCAGCTATATCCAAATCTAATCCGATCAAGGCCAAATTGAAGAGCAGTGTCGAAGGGCCTAAGACAACTCACTGTCCTAAATTTCAGCAAAATCGGATGATAAATGTGGCATTTATGGGCCCAAGACCCTAAATCGGCGGAACGGTCTATATGGCAGCTATATCCTAATCTGGTCTGATCTAGGCCAAATTGACGAAGGATGTCGAAGGAAATGACATAACTCACTGTTCCAAAATTCAGCAAAATCTAATAATTAATGTGGCTTTTATTGGCCTAAGACCCTAAATCGGCGGATCGGCCTATATGGCAGTTATATCCAAATCTGAACCGATCTGAGCCATATTGACGGAAGACGTCGAAGGGCCTAAGACAACTCACTGTCACAAATTTCAGCAAAATCGGATGATAAATGTGGGCCTATGACCCTAAATCGGAGGAACGGTCTATATGGCAGCTATATCCAAATCTAATCCGATCAAGGGCAAATTGAAAAGCGGTGTCGAAGGGCCTAAGGCGACCCACTGTCCCAAATTTCTGCACAATTGGATGATAAATGTGGCTTTTATAGGCCCAAGACCTTAAATCGAGGGATAGGTCTATATGGCAGCTATATCCAAATCTGGACCGATGTGAGCCAAATTGAAGAGGGACGTTGAAATGCCTAACACAACTCACTGTCCCAAATTTCTGCACAATCGGATAATAAATGTGGCTTTTATGGGCCCAAGACCCTAAATCGGAGGAACGGTATATATGGCAGCTATATCCTAATCTGGTCCGATCTAGGCCAAATTGACGAAGGATGTCGAAGGGCCTGATACAACTCACTTAGCTCACTTAGCTTGCTTATGGACAAAAAAAGCATCTGTGCAAAGTTTCAGCTCAATATCTCTATATTTAATGACTGTAGCGTGATTTCAACAGACAGACGGGCAGACGGAGGACATGTCTACAATAGATGGTCTTAGATTTTTACGCTGATCAAGAATATGTACTTCAAAGGGTCGGAAATGGATATTTCGATGTGTTGCAAACGGAATGACAAAATGAATTTACCCCCATCCTTCGGTGGTGGGTATAAAAAAATCCAATTATAGTGATACTAGGCTGAGCAGTATTAATTCTTGGTTACATTTTGCACCCCGGTTCGTATACGTAACATAGAAAACAGAAAAATAATGTATACGCCTGGATGGCCAAATAGCAATGGTAAGAGTTTGTTTACAGGAAAATACGAACTGCCCCTATGG
Organism: Stomoxys calcitrans; assembly: GCF_963082655.1. Lineage (NCBI taxonomy): Eukaryota > Metazoa > Arthropoda > Insecta > Diptera > Muscidae > Stomoxys > Stomoxys calcitrans. The sequence goes on along the minus strand of NC_081552.1, from coordinate 255,733,820 downwards.
CCACTATAATATAAGAAGATGAGATGATTGTTCGTAAGATAAGGGGTGATTGTTGTAATAAATATGATCTCTGTGCTGCAAAGGTTTTAAATTAAATAAATAAAAAAAAAAAATTTAACAGAAAAAATTGCCCTGACCGAACTAGGGCACCAACTACTAGTTGTGGTATAATGGTAACCGATGTCTCAGATGTGTATAAAGTGTATAAAAGGACTGCCGATAAGCTTTTTTGTGTTCATAAAAGTAGCTTGACATTGAAACCTGATTCAGTTCAAATCGAACAAGATCTTAGTATAGCTGCCATATGACCGATCTTGACATTCGAGTAGAATATGATTTGGTTGGACCATATTTGGGTATAACTGAAATGTGAATCCATTTCCCAATTCAACGACAAAATATGGATCAGTAAGAAGGACATTGAAAGGCCTAACACAAACCAGTGTCCCAAATTTCAGCAAAATCGGATGATAAATGTGGATTTTATGGGCCTAAGATCTAAATCGGCGGATCGGTCTTTTTTTTTTGGCTATATCAAGATATAGTCCGATTTAGCCCATCTTCGAACTTAGCCTGCTTATGGACAAAAAAAGAATTTTTGCAAATTTTCAGCTCAATATCTCTATGTTTAAAGACTGTAGCGTGATTTCAACAGACAGACGGACGGACATGTCTAGATCGTCTTAGATTTTTACGCTGATCAAGAATATATAGGGTAGGAAATATCGGAAATATCATATTTCGATGTACTGCAAACCATCCTTCGGTGATGGGTATAAAAAAATCCAATTATAGTGATACTAGGCTGAGCAGTATTAGTTCTGGGATACATTTTGCACCCCGGTTCGTATACGTAACGTAGAAAACAGAAAAATAATGTATATGCCTGGATGGCCAAACAGCTATGGTAAGAGTTTGTTAACAGGAAAATACCAACTGCACCTATGGCCACTAAAATATAAGAAGATGAGATGATTGTTCATAAGACGGGGGCACCAACAACTTGTTGTGGTATAATGGTAACCGATGTCTCAGATGTATTTCAAGGTACATTTTTATACCCTCCAGGTATACCAATAATTTCGTCATTCTGTTTGTAACTACTTGAAATATTCGTCTGAGACCCCATAAAGTATATATATTATTGATCGTCGCGACATTTTATGTCGATCTAGCCATGTCCGTCCGTCCGTCTGTCCGTTCGTCTGTCTGTCCGTCTGTCCGTCCGTCTGTCTGTCGAAAGCACGCTAACTTCCGAAGGAGCAAAGCTAGCCGCTTGAAATTTTACACAAATGTTTCCTTCTTATTAGTGTAGGTCGGTTGGTATTGAAAATGGGCCATATCGGTCCATGTTTTGATATAGCTGCCATATAAACCGATCTTGGGTCTTGACTTCTTGAGCCTCTAGAGTGCGCAATTTTTATCCAATTGTATTGAAATTTTGCACGACGTGTTTTGCTATGATATCCAACAACAAATCGGTCCATAAACTGATATAGCTGCCATATGAACCGATCTTGCGTCTTGACTTCTTGAGACTCTAGTAGGCTCAATTCATATCCGATTTGAATGAATTTTTGCACGAAGTATTTTGTTATAATACCCAACAACAGGTTAATAACCATATATAGCTGCCATATATACCGATCTGGGATTTTGACTTCTTGAGCCTCTAGAGGTCGCAATTATTATCCGATTTGCCTGAAATTTTGTACGACGGATTCTTTCATGACCATCAACATACGTGTTTATTATGGTCTCAATCGGTCCATAACCCGATACAGCTCCCATATAAATCGATCTCTCTATTTTACTTCTTGAGCCCCCAAAGGCCGCAATTCTTATTCGAATTGGCTGACATTTTACACAGGTCTCCAACATATAATTTAATTGTGGTCCAAACCGGACCATATCTTGATATCGCTCTAATAGCAGAACAAATCTTTTCCTATATCCTTTTTTGACTATAAAGAGATGCCGGGAAAAGAACTCGACAAATGCCAACTTCGGTGGAGGGTATAAAAGATTCGGCCCGGCCGAACTTAGCACGCTTTTACTTGTTTTTATTCGATTTCACTGAAATTTGAAATACCTGGCAGTTTAAGGTCTCCCGACATCCGTTCTTATTATGGTTCGGATTGGACTATATTTAGATATAGCTGTCATATAGACCGATATGCCGGTTAAGCTTTATTTACTTCACGATTTTGTTGAAGTGTGAAATTCAAAATTCAACAGTGGCTTATATTTATTAGACCACTCAATGTCCGTGCCGAATTTGGATGCATAAGTTATCTAATTTTCACCGGATTGTGAGGAAAGGGGGTTTACATTTTTACCCGAGTTGGTGGGTATCCAAAGTTCGGCCCGGCCTCACTTAATGCCTTTTTACGAGTTTTTGTATGGTTTGGTAGAAATTTGCTACTCAGAGTAAAATTATGCCTTTCAACTAATTTAATGTTGTGTCAACTTCACGAAGAATCCATGGTGGTGGGTTTCGGTCCGTCCGAGCTTAGACCGTTTTTACTTATTCTACTACATGGATACAATGATTAGGTCCAGAGTTTGCAATTTTGAAATAAGCCACCACAAAGAGTAACTGTCTAATGTTGTTCTCCTAATTTCCTAAATTTGTATCTTCAGAAGACACATACAGGTAGATGCACTTTGCTGACCCGTCCATACACAAAAGATCTTCCATATAAATGTTCAACATCATAACATCACCTGTCCATCCCCTTATGGTTTAGCTTTTTTGCTTTGTAACATTTGACTTTAATGTAATGCCATGTTCTTGATATTTTCATTTGAATGAGCCAACATAAACTGATGATGATAACTTGGTCTTTGGCTTTGTTGTGTCTGTGTTTTCATTGTTCATTGTTTTCTACAAAGTTCCAACTTTCGGCTTTGGGTTCATTTTTTATGATTTCCCAAAATGTTTTCATATAGGTTTGCTGTGCCATTAAATTGTGCAAGCCTGCCGGGGCAATGGTTGCTGGATACTGGGAAGAAGGACATGCCAGTACATATTGAGGGGAAATGCATATGCATATAAAAATACGACTTAATAAATGAAAAGAAAACAAAATGTAAAATATATACAAAAAAAAAAAAAAAAAAAAACAGGAGGCGCATTTACACAATTCATATATGTGTATATGGTGGAGAAAAAAAGAGCATAACATGTGTGGCAACAAAAGAATTTAATTAAAAAAAATTCTCTTTTTATTTCTCGGAAAACGAAGAAAAATAAAACATGCAGGCGGGCATATGGTTGTGAAATAACAACACAGGCCCAGTATGAAATTAAATTCTCACCGAAGGCTGTAGCTTGGTTTTGGGAGAAATAAAAAACACAAAACGCACACATACACACACACACACACACGGAAGGAAGAAATCGAGACACACACAAACACACACACACTGTATGTTTAATGAAATTAAAAGCTAAGATTTTAGTTGTTTAGAATTTAGTTGGCAAACTTGGTTTTGTTTTGCTAAGGATTTCTTAGCAGGCGTGGATACGTTTAACATCGTAATTACATAACATTTATAACTTGCAATGTACGACCTACATCATTCATATGCCTTATAAAGCTTTTGAACAGACACTCCACCCACCACTTGAGAACATTGAAGTTGCTGAAGTTTCGATTCTGTGTCAAGAAGTCACAACTGAAATAAACCACACTTGTGCTAAATACCACAACAACTCTCTAAAACGTTCATATATATGAAACCATGTAATGCGGTGGAGTAAGCTTATATTAATTACCCAAAGTGGTTGACATAGTGTTCAACACGAACTACAGGTTGGCTGATGAATGCTGCAATCAAAACAAGTAAAAAGGCATTAAGTTCGGCCGGGCCGAACTTTGGATACCCACCACCTCGGGTATATATGTAAACCCGCTTTCGCCACAATCCGATGAAAATTGGATAACTAATGCATCCAAATTCAGCATGGACATTGAGTGATCTGTATTTCAAATTTCAACAAAACCGGGGAATAAATAAAGCTTTTATGAGCTTCAGAGCCTTAACCGGCATATCGGTCTATATATCTAACTATAGTTCTATTTTTACCATATTTGGGTCGGATGGCGGGTGGCCTAACACTATTCACTGTTACAAATTTCAGTGAAATTGGATAAAAAACAAGTAAAAAGGCATTAAGTTCGGCCGGGCCGAACTTTGGATACCCACCACCTCGGGTATATATGTGAACCACCATTCGTCAAAATCCAGTAAAAAATGCATACCTTATGCCCCATAGCAGCTATATGGACATATTATCCGATTTAGACCAAATGCTTATAAGTGCAAGTCATTGTTCAACCGAGAGATCGGTCTATATGGCAGCTATATCTAAATCAGGAACGATCTGACCCAAATTCAAGACAAATATCGAAGGGTCCAACGCAACTCACTGTCCCAAATTTCGGCGACATCGGACAATAAATGCGCTTTTTATGGGCCCAAAATCTTAAAACGAGAGATCGGTCTATATGGCAGCTATATCCAAATTTGAACAGATCAGGGCCAAATAGAAGAAATATGTCGAAGGGCCTAAGGCAATTCACTGTTCCAAATTTCAGCTAAATCGGATAATAAATGTGGCTTTTATGGGCCCAAGACCCAAAATCGGAGGAACGGTATATATGGCAGCTATATCCAAATCTGGAACGATCTGGGCCAAATTGACGAAAGATGTCGAAGAGCTCAACACAACCCACTGTCTTAAATTTAAGCTAAATCGGATAATAAATGTGGCTTTTATGGGCCCAAGACCCAAAATCGGAGGAACGGTATATATGGCAGCTATATCCAAATCTGGAACGATCTGAGCCAAATTGACGAAGGATGTCGAAGGGTCCAACGCAGCTCACTGTCCCAAATTTCAGCAAAATCAGATAATAAATGTGGCTTTTATGGGCCTAAGACCCAAAATCGGAGGACCGGTCTATATGGCAGCTATTTCCAAAACTGAACCCATCTGGGCCAAATTGGCGAAGGATGTCGAAGGGTCCAACGCAACTCACTGTCCCAAATTTCAGCAAAATCAGATAATAAATGTGGCTTTTATGGGCCTAAGACCCTAAATCGGAGGATCGGTCTATATGGCACTAAATCCAAATTTGGATCGATCTGAGCCAAATTGACGAAGGATGTCGAAAGGTTTAACACAACTCACTGTCACAAATTTCAGCTAAATCGGATAATAAATGTGGCTTTTATTGGCCTAAAACCATAATTCGGAGGATCGGTCTATATGGCAGATATATCCAAATTTAGACCGATCTGAGCCAAATTGATGAAGAATGTCGAGGGGCTCAACGCAACTCACTGTCCAAAATTTCATTAGGCCCATAAAATAATAAATGTAGCTTTTATGGGCCTAAGACCATAAATCGGTGGATCGGTCTATATGGGGCTATATCAAGATGTAGTCCGATATAACCCATCTTCGAACTTAACCTGCTTATGGACAAAAAAAGAATCTCTGCAATATTTCAGCTCAATATCTCTATTTTTAAAGACTGTAGCGTGATGAACAGGCAGACGGATGGACATGTCTATATGGTCTTAGGTTTTTAGGCTGATCAAGAATATATATATATATATATATATATATATATATATATATATATATATATATATATATATATATATATATCTTTATATATATATATATATATATATATATCTATATATATATATATATATAGATATCTATATATATATATATATATATATATATATATATATATATATATATATATATATATATATAGCTATATATAGCTGGTATATAGACCGATTTTCCGATATAGGGTCTAATGGCCATTCAAAACTTTAGTTTCCATCCGATTTTGCTGAAATTTAACACAGTGAGTAGTTTAAGGCTTCCCGACAACTGACCCAAATATGGTTCAGATCGGACTATAAAGACCGATCTCCAGATAAAGGGTCTGAAGACCATAAAAGCTTTATTTATTACCCGATTTTGCTGAAATTTTCAGTAGTGGGTTATTTTAAGCCTCACGACATCATATTTAGATATAGCTGCCATATAGACCGATCTCCCGATAAAGGGTCTGAAGCCCACAAAAGCATTATTATACCCACCACCGAAGGATTGGGGTATATTCATTTTGTATATATATATACATATATATATATATATATATATATATATATATATATATATATATACATATGGCAGCTATATCTAAATATGATGTCGTGAGGCTTAAAATAACCCACTGCTGAAAATTTCAGCAAAATCGGGTAATAAATAAAGCTTTTATGGTCTTCAGACCCTTTATCTGGAGATCGGTCTTTATAGTCCGATCTGAACCATATTTGGG
>NC_081552.1:255725067-255727243 GCF_963082655.1 Stomoxys calcitrans | reverse complement strand
GCTTCGTACACTATTTGCTCCACTCTTTTAAATCTGTGCCAAAAATCGGTTCTATTTCGTAAATTGAATTTGGAAACCACAAAAACAAAACGCTTCGTTAGAACTGACCGAAATGAAATAAATTACAAAATAATCGCAAACTAAATATTAGCCACATTTCATTGTTGCATTATGCGGGAAAGGCAGAAGAACAATCATGCCACAGTCTGATCACAATCCAATTACACATAAATGAGAAGCTCGAGATTGCCTCCCAATTGCACAATATGAAGTGGTACTAACAATAGTCACATAGATAGATTTTAAACCCAAATCGCATTAAATGAGATATTGCACTCATTCTGATTATTTGTTTGGTTGGAAAAATATTTTGTTTTCAAGCAATTCAATGAGAAATTGCTTTATCAATGGCAACTAATTGGTGCTTACATTGGCGTATGAATAGCTCTAAATGCATCTTTGCATCGGATTGTCTGCCGTACATCCTGTTGTCTATGATGTATTATTTTGATAACAAATATTATGCAAAGTAGTAAAAACTTTTATTTTTATCATCCCTCAGCTCTCAATTCAAGCGATTTTAATTTCTTAGAAAAACACTTATGAACATCATTTAAATTTTAAAATACTTTACACTTGGAAATTGTTTCCCTTATTTCGGTTTGGAGAAATTTTTGAGAAAATTCATTGCTTGCCATTTGCATTTGCAGCAAATACACAAGAAAAAGTTTCGTTTTTCTTGGCCTCTAAGAACTCCGGTAATAAGAGGTTTTATTAAAACTTTTTTTTTTTTTCTTATACGTTTTATTGCCTCCCTGGGTTTCCATGGCAGTGGTCAATGGGCCGCCGAGCCACTGGGAGGTATATCGGGAAAATACTCCTAATAAAACTCAACTACCAACAAAAGTTAAATCAAGAGTTTTCCATTATACTTAAGTTAACTTTACTTTGTGGGCCTTTGTGTCTGTGTGTGGGTGTGCGCCAGCGAGTGCCTGTTTGTGTAGCACTGGGTGTGTGAATGCTGTTGTGAAAGTAATGGCAAAAATTCGGGTTTATTTGTGGGCGAACGCAAATTAAAAATAAACCTTCGTTCCACTCCCTTCTTACGGGCGGACCAACACAGAATTCCATCTGGCCAAGTTGTTTTAACAATTTTGTTTATGATTACTTTCAACACAAAGTGAAAGGAGCAAAAAAATTTCCAGAATGACTAAATATTGTGAAAGTTTCTCAAGCAAGAAACTGTAATACTTTGAACCAAAACATATAAAAAAAAATATAGTAAAAAAACTTGTATTTGAAATTAGTAAAAACAAAATGTTGGAAAGAAAGAAAAATACTGTAATTGCAATTCCTAATTTCCTACTAGCCCCAACAGAGAAAACTAATTCAAGAGGGCCAATTTTACTTAGAAAAATTTTTAATTTTTTTTGTAGATTTCATAGCCCATCATGTGCCAAGGGGGGCCACTTATAATTACTAGCAAAGTAGCTGTGGACATTTATGCATTACTCCTGGCCTTATACATCTATAACAAATTGTACTTGGCTTGTCATAGGAGATGCAATTTGATGGTTTGCTAAGGAAAGCTGGATTAATAAGAAACAAGTAAAAAGGCATTAAGTTCGGCTGGGCCGAAATTTGGATAACGACCACCTCGGGTATATATGTAAATTCCATTTCGTCACAATCCGGTGAAAATTGGATAACTTAAGCACCCAAATTCGGCACGGACATTGAGTGGTCTAATATATATGCCACAATTCAAATTTGTAGAACAAAATATTGGTCTTTTTGGCAGATATATCCAATTATAAACCGATCTGAAGCATATTAAGGTCGGATATCGTGAGGCTCAGAAAAACTTGCTGTTTCAAATTTCAACGAAATCGGTCGGCTTCAGACCCTTTATCGGGAGATCGGTCTAACTAAACTGTCCACTAATCCAAATTTCAGTGAAAGCGGATAAAAAATAAAGCTTTTATGGCCTTCAGACCCTTTATCGGGAGATCGGTCTATATGGCAGCTATATCTAAATATAGTCCGATCTGAACCATATTTCCATTGGATGTTGGTAGGCTTAAAAGTGCGCACTAATCCAAATTTCAGCAAAATCGGATAAAAAATAAAGCTTTTATGACCTTCAGACCCTTTATCGTGAGATCGGTCTATATGG
>NC_081552.1:255700067-255720067 GCF_963082655.1 Stomoxys calcitrans | reverse complement strand
TCAAGCCTTTTGTGTGTCAACTTTTGGGGGTTTTTTCTGCCCAGGTGCCTTTGTGTCTGTTTGTCTCTCCACAAATATAATCTGGGGACAACAGGACAAAGCATACAACATCAACATAAATTTGTTTACCAGTGACTAAAATCCACACTTACTCAGACTATTTTAGAAGTTTAGATAAATGCTTAAAATAAGGGCTTAGTATTTCATGCTAATTTGAGTATCTCATGCTTAAAGATTCCTAAAAATGTTGAATGCACTTTAATTTTTATACCCACCACCAAAGGATGGGGGTATATTCATTTTGTCATTCCGTTTGCAACACATCGAAATATCCTTTTCCGACCCTACTTTTGATCAGCATAAAAATCAAAAATGATTTAGACATGTCCGTCCGTCTGTCCGTCTGTCTGTTGAAATCACGCTATAGTCTTTAAAAATAGAGATATTGAGCTGAAACTTTAAACAGATTCTTTTTTTTTGTCCATAAGCAGCTTAATTTCGAAGATTGGCTATATCGGACTATATCTTCATATAGCCCCCATATAGACCGATCCTCCGATTTAGGGTCTTAAGCCCATAAAAGCCACATTTATTATTCGATTTTGCTGAAATTTGGGACAGTGAGTTGTGCTAGGCCCCTCGGCATCTTTCGTTAATTTGGCTCAGATCGGTTCAGATTTGGATATAGCTGCCATATAGACCGATCCGTCGATTTAGGGTTTTAGGCCCATAAAAGCCACATTTATTATTCGATTCTGATGAAGTTTGGGACAGTGAGTTGACATCCTTAGTGAATTTGGCCCAGATCAGTCCAGATTTGGATATAGCTGCCATACAGACTGTTTTGGGGCCATAAGAGGCGGATTTATTATTCGATTTTGCTTAAATTTGTGACAGTGAGTTGTCTTAGGAATTTCGACATCTCTCGTCAATTTGGCCAAGATCGGTCCAGATTTCGATATAGCTGCCAAATAAACCAATCTTCCGATTTAGGGTTTTAGACGAATAAAAGCCACATTCATTACCCGATTTTACTGAAATTTGGGACAGTGAGTTGTATTAGGCCCCTCGACATCCTTCGTCAATTTGGCTCAGATCGGTCCAGATTTGAATATAGCTGCCATATAGACCGATCTCTCGGTTTTAGGTTTTGGGCCCATAAAAGGCGCATTTAATATCCGATTTTGCCAAAATTTTGGACAGTGAGTTGTGTTAGGCCCTTCGACATTTTGGGACAGTGAGTTGTATTAGGCCCCTCGACATCCTTCGTCAATTTGGCTCAGATCGGTCCAGATTTGAATATAGCTGCCATATAGACCGATCTCTCGGTTTTAGGTTTTGGACCCATAAAGGTCGCATTTATTATCCGATTTTATTGAAATTTGGGACAGTGAGTTGTATTGGGCCCTTCGACATCCTTTGTCAATTTGGCTCAGATCGGTCCAGATTTGAATATAGCTGCCATATAGATCGATCTCATGATTTTAGATTTTGGGGCCATAAAAGCCACATTCATTGTCCGATTTTGCTAAAGTTGGGGACAGTGAGTTGTGTGAGGCTTTTCGACATTCGTGTCGCATATGGTTCAGATCGGTTTATTTTATACCCTTAGCCATAGGATGGGGATAATTTCGTCATTCTGTTTGTAACACCTCGAAATATGCGTCTAAGACACCATAGAGTACATATATTCTTGATCGTCGTGACATTTTAAGTCGAACTAGCCATGTCCGTCCGTTTGTTCGTCGTCCGTCCGCCCGTCTGCCCGTCCGTCTGCCTGTCGAAATCAGCCTAAGTTTCCAAAGAGTAAAGCTAGCCGCTTGAAATTTTGCAGAAATACTTCCTATTAGTGTAGGTCGGTTGGTATTGTAAATGGGCCAAATCGGTTCGTGTTTTGATATAGCTGCCATATAAACCGATCTTGGGTCTTGATTTCTTGAGCCTCTATAGGGCGCAAGTCTCATCCGACTTGACTGAAGTTTTGCACATATTGTTTTGATATCACTTCCAACAACTGGTTCAAATCCGTTTATAACCTGGTATAGCTGCCATATAAACCGATCTTGGTTCTTGACTTCTTTAGCTTTTAGAAGGCGGAATTTTTATCCGATTTGACTGAAATTTTGCACATACTGTTTTGATATCACTTCCAACAACTGTGCGAAGTATCGGTCCATAACCTGATATAGCTGACATATAAACCGATCTTGGGTCTTGACTTCTCGAACCTCTAGAGGGCGCAATTTTCATCCGACTTGACTGAAATTTTGCAAATAGTGTTTTGATATCACTTCCAACAACTGTGCGAAGTATCGGTCCATAACCTGATATAGCTGACATATAAACCGATCTTGGGTCTTGACTTCTTGAGCCTCTAGAGGGCGCAATTCTTATTCGATTTGAATGAAATTTTGCACCAAGTATATGATATCTAGTAAATGTGTCATGTATCGTTCAAATCGGTCCATAACCTGATATAGCTGCCATATAAACCGATCTTGGGTCTTGACTTCTCGAGCCTCTAGAGGGCGCAATTCCTATCCGATTTGGCTGTGTTTTTACACGTGGTGTTTTGGTATCACTTCCAACATTTATGCTTAGTATGGTCCACATCGGTATACGCTCTGATATAGCTGCCATATAAACCGATCTGGGATCTTGACTTCTTGAGCCTCTAGAGAGCTCATCCGATGGCCTTTAACCTACGTGTGCAATATGATCTGAATCGATCTATAGCTTGATACAGCTCCCATATAAACCGATCTTCCGATCTTGCTTCTTGAGCCCCGAATCGGACTATAATTTGATATAGCTCCTCCTCCGTCCGTATTCATTATTCTTTGTTTGCCTACTGCGCAAAGAACTCGACAGATGCGATCCATGGTGGAGGGTATATAAGATTCGGCCCGGTCGAACTAAGCAAACTCTTACTTGTTAGTTGTAGCTTCTAAAAAGACCAATATTTTGTTATATACAATTGAACAATGACTTGTACCGATTAGTATTTGGTCCAAATCGGTACATATTACGATAAAACTGTTATGGGACATCAGGTATGCAATTTACAACCGATTTTGATAAAAGGTGGTTTACATTTATACCCGGGGTGGTGGGTATCCAAAGTTCAGCCCGGCCGAACTTAACTCCTTTTTGCTTGTTTTTAAATCTTTTACCTCAATCATTGAATATCCTTAAGATTTTGTAAGGATTTAAGGCAAGGATTGGCGAAAATACCAAAGGCTTCACTGAATACTGAGAATAATGGCCTTTGATTGTGTTTTACAAAATATTCATTATTTGACAGCTTATTTGTCATCATTTTTAATCGCTGCCACAATCTCATCCTTCTAAACAAAAAATTTTAGAATTAAATTACAATTCTATGTAAATCGTGCTTTGTTTTGCACACAATTGTCGACCACTAAAACTAAAATCGTAAATATATAGACAACAAGATGGCCTTTGTATATGAATATCCAATTATATAAAAACCATTTGAATTACTTTTAAAATGTAATTATATTGAGAGTTCTATTAATTAGTTTGTTTATATTATTTGACTTTAATTTGTTTGCAATTACTGACATAATCGTAATTTTTACACAAACAGCGAGTCCCTTTGAGTTCGTGTGTTAGCTACATGGCATGTTTCAGTTCATTAAATGCACACCAAAAAATGGCAAAGCAACGATTTAGGCTTTCATTTAGAAACTATGAATGAATAACTGATACACACTATAAAATTGCATCACAAATATAGAATTAATATGAGAACTTGTTGTTGTTGGTTTGTGCATGTGAGAACGGGGAACGTATCCCATACAGAAATAAGAAAACGTAGGAGGGGATAATCTATTAGGCCAATTATTTGAATAATATAAGAGTCAAATAAGTATCCCATCTTAAACCAGGGGCATATCACAAAGTGATCACATGTGAATCGTTTTTGCTAAAAATTCTGGCCTATAGTAAACGCCAAAATATCCTAATCTGAACAAGAACAAGTAAAAAGGCGTTAAGTTCGGCCGGGCCCAACTTTGGATACCCACCACCTCGGGTATATATGTAAACCAACTTTCATCAAAATTCGGTGAAAATTGCATACCTTATGTCCCATAGCGGTTTTATCGTAATATGTACCGATTTGGACCGAATACTAATCGGTACAAGTCATTGTTCAATAGTGTTTAACAAAATATTGGTCTTTTTAGTAGCTATATCTAAAAACAAGCAAAAGCGTGTTAAGTTCGGCCGGGCCGAATCTTATATACCCTCCACCATGGATCGCATTTGTCGAGTTCTTTTCCCGGCATCTCTTCTTAGGCAAAAAAGGATGTAAGAAAAGATTTGCTCTGCTATTAGAGCGATATCAAGATATGGTCCGGTTCGAACCACAATTAAATTATATATTGGAGACCTGTGTAAAATGTCAGCCAATTCGAATAAGAAATACCTCTTTAGGAGCTCAAGAAGTAAAATAGAGGGATCGATTCACAAGGGAGCTGTATCAGGCTATACACGATAATAAACACGTATATTGATGGCCATTACAGGATCCGTCGTACAAAATTTCATTCAAATCGAATAAGAATTGCGCCCTCTAAAGGCTCAAAAAGTCAAGATCCAAGATCGGTTTATATGGCAGCTATATCAGGTTATGGACCGATACTTCGTACAGTTGTTGGAAGGGATATCAAAACACTATGTGCAAAATGTCAGTAAATTGGATGAGAATTGCGCCCTCTAGAGGCTCAAGATGTCAAGACCCAAGATTGGTTTATATGGCAGCTATATCAGGTTATGAACCGATTTGAACCATACTTAGCACAGTTGTTGAATATGATAACAAAACACGTCTTGCAAAATTTCAGCCAAATCGGATAGGAATTGCGCCCTCTAGAGGCTCAAGAAGTCAAGAAGTCAAGACCCAAGATCTTTTTAAATGGCAGCTATATCAAAACATGGATCGATATGACCCATTTACAATTTCAACCGACCTACACTAATAAGAAATATTTGGGAAAAAATTTCAAGCAGCTAGCTTTACTCCTTCGGAATTTAGGGTGCTTTCGACAGACAGACGGACGGACGGACGGACATGGCTAGTTTGACTTAAAATATCACGACGATCAAGAACATATATACTTTATGGGGTCTCAGACGAATATTTCGAGAAATTACAAACAGAATGACGAAATAAGTATACCCCCATGCTATGGTGAAGGGTATAAAAAGAACCGATCTGAACCATATACAACATGGATGTCGAAAAGCCAAATGTAACAAATTTCAGTTAAATCGGATTATAAATGCGCCTCTTTTGGGGCCAAGGCTTTAAATCGAGATATCGGTCTATATGGCAGCTATATTCAAATCTTGATTGATCTAGACCAAATTGCAGAAATATGGGGAGGGGTTGAACTTAACTCTCCGTCCCAAATTTCGGCAACATCGGAAAATAAATGCGCCTTTTATGGCCCCAAAACTAAAAACCGAGAGATCGGTCTATATGGCAGCTATATCCAAATCTGGACCGATATGAGCCAAATTGAAGAAGGATGTCGAAGGACCTAACATAACTCACTCTCCCAAATTTCCGCAAAATCGTTTAATAAACGCGCTTTTTATGGCCCCAAAACCTAAAACAGAGAGATCGGTCTATATGACAGATATGTCCAAATCTGGACCGATCTGTGCTATAATGCAGAAGTATGTCAAGGGGCTTAACTTTCGCCCACTTCGGACAATAAATGCGCCTTTTATGGGCCCAAAATCATAAATCGAGGAATTGGTCTATATGCCTGTTATAACCAAATCTGATCCGATCAAGGCCAAATTAAATAAAGATGTCGAAGGGCTTAAGACAACTCACTGTCCCAAATGTCTGTGACATCGGACAATAAATGCGCCTTTTATGGGCCCAAAACATTAAATCGATTAATCAGTCTATATGGCAGCTATATTCAAATCTGATCCAATCAGATCCAAATTGAAAAAAGATGTCGAAGGGCCCAAGACAACTCACTGTTCCAAATTTCAGCAAAATCAGATAATAAATGTGTCTTTTATGGGTCTAAGACCCTAAGTCGAGAGATTGGTCTATATGGGGGCTATATCAAGATATTGTCCGATATAGCCCATCTTCGAACTTAACCTGCTTATGGACAAAAAAAAAAAAAAAATGTGAAAGTGATATCGAAACACTACGTGCAAAACTGCAGTCAAATCGGACGAGAATTGCGCCCTCTAGAGGCTCAAGATATCAAGAAGTCAAGAACCAAGATCGGTTTATATGGTAGCTATATCAAAACATGGACCGATTTGGCCCATTTACAATCCCAACTGACCTACACAAATCAAAAGAATTTGTGCAAAATATCAAGTGGCTAGCTTTCGACAGACGGACGGACAGACATGGCTAGATCGACTAAAAATGACATGACGATCAAGAATATATATACTATATGGGGTCTCAGACGCATAGTCGGAGGTTTTACAAACAGAATTACGCACAAAAATGTTTGCGATTTAATTTCATTTTTTTGGGCGAGATGAATCTTTCAAGTTACTGTAAACAACACAAATAGCGCTCGTATGTCAAAGCGTTTTGAGTAAGTATAACATCAAAAATGTCAAGCTTTACGATAGAGCTGTCATTTGGCAGATTGCAACACAGGGGTTTTTCAACCTCGAAATATGAAAGGCAACCCTCGTATAGCTCTAATAGGATAGCAATTCATATTTGTTATGCCCACCACCGTAGGATAGGGGGTATATTCATTTAGTCATTCTGTTTGCAACACATCGAAATATCAATTTCCGACCCTTAAAAGTATATATATTTGGGATCGTCGTAAAATTCTAAGACGATTTAATGATGTTCTGAGGATGAGAAAATCCGCATCGTTTGGGTGCCAGGCCATAACGGAGTAAGGGGAAATGAAAGGGCAGACGATTTGGCGGTGAACGCCAGAGGCAAGTAATAGCATGTGTAGGGCATGCGGGGAAGACGATGAGACGTCGGAACATTTCCTTTGTCATTGCCCGGTTTTCGCGTCCAACAGATACCGGTACTTAGGTGAAGACACAATATCAGACATGAACCAACTTAGGGGGGTGGCATTGAAAACAATTAAGGATTTTGTAAGTAGCACGAAATTCCTAACTTAAAATTTTCTTTTTGGTGGTTACTTTATAGTTTTTAGAGCGCACAACAAGCCGATTACTGGCTTAGGTGCCTGTCCATAGTGGCATGGGGCGGATTAATATCTGCACTCTCTTTTCAACCTAACCCTAACCTAACCTAACGATGTCCGTCTATCCGTCCGTCTATCCGTCTGTCCTTCCGCCTGTTGTAATCACTCTAGATCCTTCAAAAATTGCTATATTGAGCTAAAATTTGGCGCAGATACATCTTTTTGATGCACTCTGATTAAGTTCTTGAACGGGCCAAATCGGAACATATTTTGACATAGCTGCTATATAGACCGATTTTTCGATAAAGGGTCTAATGCCCATAAAAACTTTATTTTTCATCCGGACTATATTTAGATACAGCTACCATATAGACCTATCTCCCGAGAGAGGGTCTGAAGACCATAAAAGCTTTATTTTAAACCCGATTTCCCTGAAATTTGCAACAGTGGGTTATTTACAGCTACCTGACATCTGACACAAGTACGATTCAGATCGGACTATATTTATATATAGCTGTCATGTAGACCGATCTCCGCATAAGGGCTCTGAAGCCAATAAAAGGCTTTTTTATTACCCAATTTCCCTGAAATTAAAACCATTGAGTAGATTAAGACCTCCCAACATCCGACCTAAATATGGTTCGATCGAACTATATTTAGATATAGCTGCCATATAGACCGATCTCCCGATAAAAGGTCTGAAGGCCGTAAAAGCTTTATTTATTACCCGATTTCGCTGGTAACAGTGGGTTATTTTAAGCCTCCCGAAATTTGACGTGAATATGGATTAGATCTGTTCATATTTCGGTGCAGATTTGGATATAGCTGCCATGTAGACCGATCCTCCGATTTAGGGTCTTAGGCCCATAAAAGCTACATTTATTATCCGATTTTGCTGAAATTTGGGACACTGAGTTGCGTTGGGCCCATCAATATCCTTCGTCAATTTAGTCCAGATCGGTGCAGATTTGGATATAGCTGGCATATAGACCGATCCTCCGGTTTGGTGTCTTAGGCCCATAAAAGCCACATTTATTATTATGCGATTTCGCTGAAATTTGGGACAGTAAGTTGTGTTAGGCCACTCGACATTCTTCGTCAATTTGGTCCAGATCGGTCCAGATTTGGATATAGCTGCCATATAGACCGATCCTCCGATTTAGAGTCTTAGGCCCATAAAAGCCACATTTTATGGGCCACATTTTATTTGCTGAAATTTGGGACAGTGAGTTGTGTAAAGCCCTTCAACTTCCTTCGTAAATTTGTTCCAGATCGGTCGAGATTCGGAATGAAAGGTTGTTTACATATATACCCGAGGTGGTGGGTATCCAAAGTTCGGCCCGGCCGAACTTAACGCCATTATTACTTGTTACTTGTTATCCTTTGTTTGCCTTTGCAACAAAAATAAATGCTGACCTCATATTAAAAGCAATTAAATTCGAATTTATCATTGGGATTTGCAAAATTCAAAATTTGCGAAGGAAATATTAAACTAATCTAAGACCCCTTGAACACGAAATATTTCCTAAGGAAAAGGGTGAGTGTTTTATAACAAACACACCACTTTTCTTCAGCCATATAAATAGCTTTGCCCATACAATTTCATTGATTTAAATCACAAAATTGAATATCGAAATATATTTAAAGGCAAATGTGCATTGAAATCACCATCGGATGGCGTAATTATCTTTCGCCATGAATAGAGCCACAATGAAATTATCAACAACAATAAATATGATTAATAACACTAACCATGGCATTTCTTCAAGCAGATATTTTGCTAAAAGCCCTTAATCACATTTCCTGCGTCTCCATGGACAACCACAATGTCAAAGCATTGTTGTAAGTATACCCCTGCAGCTGCGATAACGAGAGGGCCCAAAGGAAATACTGCGGCGAGATATCAATGGTGGTAGGTCGGTCGGTCGGTCGTTCAGAAGGAAGCTTCAGTGTTATGGTAATGGAAAATCAAATTAAAATTGCTTTTAACAAAAGCGTCTTTCAATATTAATAGTAGGGCATGAATAGACAATCTAAGCATTCAATGATGATGGCAAATGAATGAATGTGAATCGTGAAAAAAAGAACAATTTAAAGATTTTCCGAGGTATGGATACGATGGATACGAGTATATCAGGCTATTGTTTAAAATGTGCTAATGACTTTATTTGAAAAGGACATGAAGTACATTTGTTTCGCACCACTCTCCTTAGGCAATACACTATCATTGTGCTTCGAGCTCATAAGTGGAAGCCTTTCAAAGGATAGAATAATGACGTTAATTAACAAAGCAAACGATAATTGTAGATGTGTTATAAGAAAATCTTCAACTATTAGAAATTAATATTGAAACGAGTAAAAAGGCGTTAAGTTCGGCCGGGCCGAACTTTGGATACACACCAACTCGGGTATATATGTAAACCACCTTTCGTCAAAATCCGGTGAAAAATGTATACCTTATGCCCCATAGCAGCTATATCGAAATATATTCCGATTTGGACCAAATTCAAACGAAATATTGGTCTTTTTAGTAGCTACAAATAAAAACCAGTAAGGAAGGGCAAAAGTAGGGCGGTGCCGACTGTATAATACCCTACATCTACCCTATAAATACAATGTGGGACCTATATCCAATTCTGAACCAATGTTGATGGACCTCCGCGAGCAGATATGTTTTAACTGTAAAAACTACGGTTGACAGATGACTACATTATGGCAAATTACCCTAAATCTGACAAACATATATGGGAGCTATATCTACTTCTGAACCGATTTCGAGAAAACTTCTCAGATAATGTGGTAGTCGTCGAGGAAAGATTTGTGCAAAATTTTGGCAAGATGGGTCAATAAATGCGCTTGCTGTGACTTTAGAAGTTAAAATCGAGCGATATATATATATATGAGAGCTATATCTAAATCTGAACCGATTTCCATGAAATTCACCAGTATGGTTGAGAGTCAAGAAAAAATCCTTGTTGCCAAATTTCGAGAGAATCAATGAACAAATGACCATTTCATTGCATTATTACTGAAAATCGGACGAACATATATATGGGGGCTATATCCAAATCTGAACCGATTTTGACCACACTCTATTTATATTGTGCTACTCGTCGAGGAAAACGTTGTGCAATATTTTGGCTAGATTTGTCAATAAATGTGCTTGCAGTGGATCTAGGAGTGAAAATCGGGCGATATATATATATATATATATGAGAGCTATATCCAAATCTGAACCGATTTCCATGAAATTCACCAGTAATGTCGAGAGTCGTAAAAAAATCCTTCTTGCCAAATTTCGAGAGAATCGGTTAACAAATGACCATCTTATTGTTGTATTACTGCAAATCGGACGAACATATATATGGGAGCTATATCCAAATCTGAACCGATTTCTATGAAATTCATCAATAATGTCGAGAGTCAAGAAAAAATCCCTCCTGCCAAATTTCGAGAAAATCGGTTTACAAATGACCATTTTATTGCATTATTACTGAAAATCGGACGAACGTATATATATGGGGACTTTATCCAAATCTGAACGGATTTTGACCACACTCTATTTATTTTGTGCTACTCATCGAGAAAAACGTTGTCCAAAATTTTGGCAAGATTGGTGAATAGATGTGCTTGCACTGGCTCTAGAAGTGGGAATCGGGCGATATATATATATGAGAACTATATCCAAATCTGAACCGATTTCCATGAAATTCACCAGTAATGTCGAGAGTCGTAAAAAAATCCTTCCTGCCAAATTTCGAGAGAATCGGTTAACAAATGACCATCTTATTGTTGTATTACTGCAAATCGGACGAACATATATATGGGAGCTATATCCAAATCTGAACCGATTTCTATGAAATTCATCAATAATGTCGAGAGTCATAAAAAAATCCTTTCTGCCAAACTTCGAGAGAATTGGTTAGCAAATGACCATTTTATTGCATTATTACTGAAAATCGGACGAACGTATATATATGGGGACTTTATCCAAATCTGAACCGATTTTGACCACACTCTATTTATATTGTGCTACTCGTCGAGAAAAACGTTGTCCAAAATTTTGGCAGGATTGGTGAATAAATGTGCTTGCAGTGGCTCTAGGAGTGAAAATCGGGCGATATATATATGAGAGCTATATCTAAATCTAAACCGTTTTCCATTAAATTCACCAGTAATGTCGAGAGTCGTAAAAAAATCCTTCCTGCCAAATTTCGAAAGAATCGGTTAACAAATGACCATCTTATTTTTGTATTACTGCAAATCGGACGAACATATATGTGGGAGCTTTATCCAAATCTGAACCGATTTCTATGAAATTCATCACTAATGTCGAGAGTCATAAGAAAATCCTTTCTGCCAAACTTTGGGAGAATTGGTTAACAAATGACTATTTTATTGCATTATTACTGCAAATCGGACGAACATATATGTGGGCGCTATATCCAGATCTGAACCTATTTTTTCCAATTTCAATAGGCTTTGTCTCTAGGCCGAAAAACATGCCTGTACCAAATTTGAAGACGATCGGCTGAAAACTGCGTCCAGTACTTTGTATGCAAATTAACATGGACAGACAGACGGATAGACGGACATAACTAAATCGAATCAGAAAGTGATTCTGAGTCGATCTGTATATTTATCAATGGGTCTATCTCTCAACCTTTTGGGTGTTACAAACTAATTCACTAAGTTATAATACCCTATACCACGGTAATGGTGTAGAGTATAGTAAACCGATCTGAACCATATACAACACGGATGTCGAAAAGCCCAACTTAAGATACTGCGTCAAATTTCAGTGAAATCGGATTATGAATGCGCCTTTTATGGGCCCAAGACCTTAAATCGAGAGATTGGTCTGTATCCAAATCTAGACCGATCTGTGCCATATTGCAGAGAAATGTTGATGGGCTTAACACAACTCACTGTCCCAACTTTTGGCAAAATCGGTCAATAAATACGCCTTTTATGGGCCCAAGACCTTAAATCGAGAGATTGGTCTATATGGCATCTGTATCCAAATCTAGACTGATCTGAGCCAGATTGAAGTAGAGTGTCGAAAGGTTTAAAACAACTCATTGTCCCAAATTTCGGCAAAATCGGTCAATAAATGCGCCTTTTATGGCCACATAACCTTAAATCGAGAGATTGGTCTATACGACAGCTATATCCAAATCTGGACCGATCTGAGCCAAATTAATAAAGAATGTCGAAAGGCCTAACATTACTCACTGTCCCAAATTTCGGCGAAATCGGACAATAAGTGCGCCTTATATGGCCCCAAAATTTTAAATCGAGAGATCGGTCTATATGGCATCTATATCCAAATATGGACCGATTTGGGCCAATTTACAGAAAAATGTCGACGAACCTTACACAACTCACTGGACTATATCTTGATATAGCCCCCATATAGACCCATCCGCCGATTTAGGGTCTTAGGCCCATAAAAGAAACATTTATTATCCGATTTTGCTGAAATTTGGGACAGTGAGTTTGGTTAGGCCAGTCAATATCCTCCGTCAATTTGGTCCAGATCGGTCCAGATTTGGATATAGCTGCCATACAGACTGATCTTTCGATTTAAGGTCTTGCGCTCATAAATGGCGCATTTATTATCCGATTTTGCTAAAATTTGGGACAGTAAGTTGTGTTGGACCCTGGACATTTTTCTGCAAATCGACCCAGATCGGTCCAGATAGACCGAGCTCTTGACATAAGGTTTTGGGCCCTTAAAAGGCGCATTTATTGTCCGATATTGCCGAAATTCGGGACAGTGGGTTAAGTTAAGCCCCCTCATATATATCTGCAATATGGCACAGATCGGGTTAGATTTGAATACAGCTGCCATATAGACCGATTTCTCGATTTAAGATTTTGGGGCCAAAAAAGGCGCATTTATTGTCCGATGTCGCCGAAATTTGGGACAGTGGGTTAAGTTAAGCCCATCGACATACTTCTGCAATATGGCACAGATCTGTCCAGATTTGCATAAAGCTGCCATATTGACCGATCTGTCGATTTAAGGTTTTGGGCCCATAAAATTAGCATTTATAATCCGATTTCACTGAAATTTGACACAGTGACTTATGTCAGGCTTTTCGACATCCTCTTCGTATATGGTTCAGATTGGTTTAATTTCAGATATGGCTACTAAGAAGACCATTATACAATTTAATTTAGTATTTGGTCCAAATCCGAACATATTTCAATATATCTGCTATGGGGAATAATGTATGCATTTTTCACCGAATTTTGACGAAGGGTGGTTTACATGCATACCCGAGGTGGTGGGTATCCAAAGTTCGTCCCGACCGAACTTAACGCCTTTTTTCTTGTTTAACATAAAGTTTATTAACTTCATGTGCTTTAAGCAACATTTTATGTTGAAATCCGTCTAATAGCTAGCCACACATACATCTGATGCTAAAAAGAGCTACATTTTACCTCAACTGTAGTACATTTTAAAGTTGGATTGTTTTAAAGTTATAACCAGATTCAAATAACTTTTTTCCAGTATTTTCAAGTGCATAAACTACCAAAGTGCCCTGAAAGCATTCGTACAGTTTTTAAAATTCGTTATTATTATCATATGAATAATTTATAATTTTTGTTTTCTCTGCCACCTATATCTTTGACTTTTATGAGAACTACTAAACAGCAAAACGTACTCTTATTCCGGTCTGTTCGGGTTTTCCGTCCACCCGTCCGTCCATGCAATTGCCCCACAAATATTCATATATTACTTGGCAACTACTAATTTGTATTTATGGCAAATTTACCAGAAGAATAAACTTTCTCTTCCTACTCAGGTCTGGCTTTCGTGGGCATGAGTGGGCAAATTTAGAGACACTCTTGCTGAGTAGACGTTGCAAATGGCTTTGGAAGGGAGTTGGACTATGTGTTGGCTTACATTAGAATGCTTAAATAAGCAACAAACCACATTTGAGTTTATAAGCTGAATTTATGAGTTGTGTTTTATTTGGAAATTTCTAATGCATCGCACAGTGGGAGAAAATCGAAAAACATAGTAAAATATATGCAAAATGGTTAGAGCTGCGGTGTACATGGCATATTTTTTACTATTGGGTTGCCCAAAAAGTAATTGCGGATTTTTTAAAAGAAAGTAAATGCATTTTTAATAAAGCTTAGAATGAACTTTAATCAAATATACTTTGTTTACACTTTTTTTCTAAAGCAAGCTAAAAGTAACAGCTGATAACTGACGGAAGAAAGAATGCAAGTACAGAGTCACAAGCTGTGAAAAAATTTGTCAACGCCGACTATATGAAAAATCCGCAATTACTTTTTGGGCAACCCAATAGTTTTTTTTTCGATTTTCTCCCACTGTGCATCGAATTATAACTTAGATGCAACGTTTTATTTCGAGCTGTGATATTAAATCGTGGCTTCTTTAGCCTTAAGAGGGCATATCGGATGAAAGATATATATGGGAGCTATATCTAAATCTGAACTGATTTTTATGAAATTCTGCACAAGTATTGGGACATCAAAAAACAAGTAAAAAGGCGTTAAGTTCGGCCGGGCCGAACTTTGGATACCCACCACCTCCGGGAATACACGTAAACCACCTTTCATTAAAATCCGGTGAAAATTGTATACCTGAATTTCGGCGACATCGGATAATAAATGCACCTTTTATGGGCCCAAAACCTTAAAAAGAGAGATCGGTCTATAAGACAGCTATATCCAAATCTTAATCGATCTGTGCCATATTGCAGGATTATGTCGAGGGGCTTAACCTAACTCACTGTTCCAAATTTCGGCGACATCGGACAATAAATGAGCATTTTATGGGCCCAAAACCTGAAAACGAGAGATCGGTCTATATGGCAGCTATATCCAAAATTGGTCCGATCTGCACCAAATTGATGAGGGATATCAAAGGGCTTAACACAATTTACTGTCCCAAATTTCAGCAAAATCGGATAATAAACGTGGCTTTCATGGGCCTAAGACCCTAATCTGTGTGTGGCAGCTATATCCAAATCTGGACCGATCTGGGCCAAACTGACGAAGGATATTGAAGGGCCTAACAAAACTCACTGTCCCGAATTTCATCAAAATCGGATAATAAATGTGGCTTTTATGGGCCTAAGACCCTAAATCGGAGGATCGGTCTATATGGCAGCTATATCCAAATCTAGACCGATCTGAACCAAATTAAAGGAGGATGTTGAAGGGCCTAACACAACTCCCTGTCAAAAATTTCAGCAAAATCGAATAATAAATGTGGCTTTTTTGGGCCTAAGACCCTAAATCGGAGGATCGGTCTATATGGCAGCTATATCCAAATCTGGGCCGATCTGAACCAAATTGACGAAGGATATTGAGGGGCCTAACAAAACTCAATGTCCCGAATTTCATCAAAATCGGATACTAAAAGTAGCTTTTATGGGCCTACGACCCTAAATCGGAGGATCGGTCTATATGCCAGCTATATCCAAATCTGAACCGATCAGAGCCAAATTGACGAAGGGTGTCGAGGGGCCTAACACAACTCACTGTCCCAAAATTTAGCAAAATCGGAGAGTAAAAGTGGATTTTATGGGCCTAAGACCCTAAATCGGAGGATCGGTCTATATGGCAGCTATATCCAAATCTGGACCGATCTGAACCAAATTGACGGAGGATGTTGAAGGGCCTAACACAACTCAGCGTCTCAAATTTCAGCAAAATCGGATAATAAATGTGACTTTTATTGGTCTAAGACCCTAATTCGGCGGATCGGTCTATATGGGGGCTATATGAAGATATAGTCCGATATTACCCATCTTCGAACTTAACCTGCTTATGGACAAGAAAAGAACCTGTGCAAAATTTCAGCTCAATATCTCTATTTTTAAAGACTGTAGCGTGATTTCAACAGACAGACGGACAGACGGACGGACATGTCTAGATCGTCTTAGATTTTTACGCTGATCAAGAATATATATACTTTATAGGGTCGGAAATGGATATTTCGATGTGTTGCAAACCGAATGACAAATGAATATATATGTGGTGGGTATAAAAACATATCATGCAAAATTTTGTAAAGATCGGATCAAAATTGTGCCTCCTATAGCCTTAAAAGTCCGTATCGGATGGAAGATATATATGGGAGCTATATCTAAATCTGAACCGATTTTTTTTAAAATCAATAGCATTCGCCCTTGAACTAAAAAAGGGAATTGTGCGAAATTTCGTGACAAGCGAAAAACAAATGCGACCTGTACCTTGATTACAAAAATACATGGACAGACAGACGGACATAGCTAAATCGAATTGATTCTAAGCCGATCGGTATACTTATCAATGGATCTACCTCGTCTCCTTCTTAGCGTTGCAAACAAATGCACAAACTTATAATACCCTGTACCACAGTGGTGGTAAAAAATGCAAAATGCCCAAATTTTGCTCATAAACATTCCACTAAGGAACAGGGGCGAAATTCTCACACAGCAATGAGTGCAGACCGATTCAAGTTTAAGCTCAATAACAAGGGGCCTCCTTTTTATAGCCGAGTCCGAACGGCGTGCCGCAGTGCGACACCTCTTTGGAGAGAAGTTTTACATGGCATAGTACCTCACAAATGTTGCCAGCATTAGGAGGGGAAACCCATTGCTGAAAATTTTTTCTGATGTTCTCGCCAGGATTCGAACCCAGGCATTCAGCGTCATAGGCCGACATGCTAACCTCTGCGCTACGGTGGCCTCCCATCACAGTGGTGGTGTAGGGCATAAGAATTATTAAGAATCATAGGTTATGACAATTGAAACTTTTCATTCTCTGTAAGATATTGGGTTGCCCAAAAAGTAATTGCGGATTTTTTAAAAGAAAGTAAATGCATTTTTAATAAAATTTAGAATGAACTTTAATCAAATACCCTATTTTACACTTTTTTTCTAAAGCAAGCTAAAAGTAAAAAATCCGCAATTACTTCTTGGGCAACCCAATATGTCCTGTGACAGGCAATCAATTCTCCAGTTTAGGACCGGTATGTTTTGGGGCAATTGACTAAATATTTCCCATAGGGTATGGATAGGTTTATGTTAATAGAGAATTTTCCTTAAAATTTCCGTAGCAAAATATTTTATTGGACGAATATGTATTATTGAAGCTATTCACAATTTACTGAAGTCAAGAGTGCAAGAGCATACAGAGCACACAACTGCAGTCAGTAGCAACGCGCCAAATAAAGGAGAGCTATTGGGAGAAAAAGAGATAAGAAAAACTTATATTCCACAGAAAGTGGAGTGGAAAGACTTGAAAATCCCAGAATTTTACCAAAGAATTAAACACACAACCTTTGGCATCATCCCCATACAAAGGCACTAAAGAAATCAGATAAAGGTAGTATGCAAAAACAAGTAAGAGCGTGCTAAGTTCGGCCGGGCCGAATCCTATATACCCTCCACCATGGATCGCATTTGTCGAGCAGTATCTCTTTTTAGGCAAACAAAGAATATTGAATCAGAACTTTTGTGCTATTGGAGCTGTATCAAGTTATAGTCCGATTCGGAACATAAATGAATGCTGAACACTGTAGACGTGTAATTGTGTAATATTTCAGTTCATTCGGATAAGAATTGCGTCCTGTAGGGGCTCAAGCAGCAAAAACGGGAGAAATGTACACATGGGAGCTGTATCAAGATAAAGATCGATTCAGACCGTATTTCACATGTATGTTGAAGGTCATGAGAGAAGCCGTTGTTCAAAATTTCAGGCAAATCGGATAATAATTGCAACCTCTAAAGGCTCAAGAAGTCAAGATGCCAGATCGGTTTATATGGCAGCTATATCAGGTTATGAACCGATTTGAACCTTATTTGACACAGTTGTTGAAAGTAAGAATAAAATAAATCATGCAAAATTTCAGCCAAATCGGATAGGAATTGCGCCCTCTAGAAGCTCAAGAAGTCAAGTCCCCAGATCTGTTTATATGACAGTTATATCAGATTATGAACCGATTTGAAACATACTGGGCACAGTTGTTGGATATCACAACAAAATACTTCGTACAAGAATTCATTCAAATCGGATAAGAATTGCGCCCTCTAGAGGCTCAAGAAATCAAGACCCAAGATCGGTTTATATGACAGCTATATCAGGTTGTCAACCGATTTGAACCATACTTGGCACAGTTGTTGGATATCAAAACAAAACACGTCGAGCAAAATTTCATTCCAATCGGATAAGAATTGCGCCCTCTAGAGGCTCAAGAAGTCAAGACCCAAGATCGGTTTATATGACAGCTATATCAGGTTGTCAAACGATTTGAACCATACTTGGCACAGTTGTTGGATATCAAAACAAAACACGTCGAGCAAAATTTCATTCCAATCGGATAAGAATTGCGCCCTCTAGAGGCTCAAGAAGTCAAGACCCAAAATCGGTATAGCTGTCATATAAACCGACCTTGGATTTTGATTTTTTGAGCCAATAGAGCGCGCAATTCTTATCCGATTTGGCTGAAATCTTGCATGAGGTGTTTTGTTATGACTCTCAATAACCGTGCTTGGTATTGGGCAAATCGGTGCATAACCTGATATAGCTGCCATTTAAACCGATCTGGGATCTTGACTCCTTGATCCTCTAGAGGGCGCAATTCTTGTCCGATTGGACTGAAATTTTGCACAAAGTGTTTTGGCATCACTTAGAACAACTGCGCTAAGTATGGTTTAAATCGGTCCATGTTTTGATATACCTGCCATATAAACCGATCTTGGGTCTTGCTTTCTTGAGCCTCTAGAGGGCGCAATTCTCGTCCGATTTGGCTGAAATTAGGCATGAGGTGTTTTGCTGTGACTTCCAATAACCGTGCTTGGTATGGGGCAAATCGGTGCATAACCTGATATAGCTGCCATTTAAACAGATCTGGGATCTTGACTCCTTGATCCTCTAGAGGGCGCAATTCTTGTCCGATTGGACTGAAATTTTGCACAAAGTGTTTTGGCATCACTTAGAACAACTGCGCTAAGTATGGTTTAAATCGGTCCATGTTTTGATATACCTGCCAAATAAACCGATCTAGGATCTTGACTTCTTTAGCCTCTAGAGGGCGCAATTCTCATCCAATTTGGAAGAAATTTTGTACAACGACTTCTCTCATGATCTTTAACATACATGTGAAATATGGTCTGAATCGATCAATAGCTTGATACAGCTCCCATGTATGCATTTCTCCCGATTTTACTTCTTGAGCCCCTACAAGGCGCAATTCTTATCCGAATGAACTGAAATATTACACAATGACTTCTTCAATGTTCTGCATTCATTTGTGATCCGAATCGGACTATGACTTGATATAACTCCAATAGCATAACAGTTCTTATTCAATATTCTATGTTTGCCTAAAAAGAGATACCGCGCATAGAACTCGACAAATGCAATCCATGGTGGAGGGTATATAGGATTCGGCGCGGCCAAACTTTGCTCGCTCTTACTTGTTAAAGACTGTAGCGTGATTTCAACAGACAGACGGACGCACATGGCTAGATAGTCTTAGATTTTTACCCTAATCGAGAATATATATACCTTAAAGGATCAGAAATGGATATTTCGATGTGTTGCAAACGGAATGACAAAATGAATATACCCCCATCCCCCGGTGGTGGGTGTAAAAATCCATTTATCATTGCAAACAAGTCAGCTACGTTAAAAAAAAATCATTGACTATAAAGATTTGCTTGAAGCAAATAAACATAGATAAGAGAATACGGTTTCACGGGAAAAGCTAAACGAATTTGCGGAATACTCAACTTTCGCATAACTTCAGCTATAGCAATCCACCTTCTT
>NC_081552.1:255673128-255699867 GCF_963082655.1 Stomoxys calcitrans | reverse complement strand
CTGCCAAATAGACCGACCCTACGATTTATGGTCTTAGGCCCATAAAAGCCACATTTATTATCCGATTTTGCTGAAATTTGGGACAGAGAGTTGAGTAAGGCCCTTCGACATCCTTCTTCATTTTGGGCCAGATCGGTGCAGATTTGGATATAGCTGCCAAATAGATCGACCCTCCGATTTATGGTCTTAGGCCCATAAAAGCCACATTTATTTTCCGATTTTGCTGAAATTTAAGACAGTGAGTTATAATAGGCCCTTTGGTATCCTTCTTCAATTTGGCCCACATCGGTTGAGATTTGGTTATGGCTGCCATATAGACCGATCCCTCGATTTAGGGTCCTAGGCCCATAAAATCCACATTAATTATCCGATTTTGCTGAAATTTGGGACAGAGAGTTGAGTAAGGCCCGTCGACATCCTTCTTCATTTTGGGCCAGATCGGTGCAGATTTGGATATAGCTGCCAAATAGACCGATCCCTCGATTTAGGGTCTTAGGCCTATAAAATCCACATTAATTATCCGATTTTGCTGAAATTTGGGACAGTGAGTTGTGTTAGACCCCTCGATGTTCTTGGTGAATCCTGCCCAGATCGATCCATATTTGGATATAGCTGCCATATAGACCGATCCTCCGATTTGCGGTCTTAGGCCCATAAAAGCCACATTTATTATCCGATTTTGCTGAAGTTTGGAACACTGGGTTGTCTTAGGCCCTCCGACATCCTTCGTCAATTTGGCCCAGATCGGTTCAGATTTGGATATAGCTGCCATAGAGACCGATCCCTCGATTTAAGGTTTTGGGCCCATAAAAGGCGCATTTATTGTCCGATGTTGCCGAAATTTGGGGCAAAGAGGTAAGTTAAGCCCCTCGACGTTCTTCTGCTATATGGGCCAGATCGGTGCAGATTTGGATATAGCTGACATATAGACCTATCTCTCGATTTAAGGTCTTGCGCCCATAAAAGGCGCATTTGTTGCCCGATGTCGCCGAAATTTGGAACAGTAAGCAAGGTTAAGCCCCTTGACATACTTCTGCAATATGGCACAGATCGGTCCAGGTTTGGATATAGCTGCCATATAGACCGATCTCTCGATTCATGGTTTTGAGCCTATAAAAGGCGCATTTATTGCCCGATGTCGCCGAAATTTAGGACAGTGAGTTAAGTTAATTACCTCGACATACTTCTGCAATATGGCACAGATCGGTTCAGATTTGAATATAGCTGCCATATAAACCGATCTCTCGGTATTAGGTTTTGAGGCCATAAAAAGCGCATTTATTGTCTGATGTCGCAGAAATTTGGGACAGTGAGTTGTGTTAGGACGTTCGATATCCTTCTTTCATTTGACTCAGATCGGTCCAGATTTTTATTGTCCGATTTCGCTGAAATTTGACACAGTAAGTTGTGTTAGGTTCTTCGACATTTTTCTGCAACTTATCCCAAATCTGTCCAGATTCGGATATAGCGGCCATATAGATCGATATTTCGATTTAGGGTCTTGGCCGCATAAAAGGCGCATTTATAATCCGATTTCACTGAAATTTGACACAGGGACTTATGTAAGACTTTTCGACATCCTTGTCGTTTACGGTTCAGATCGGTTTATTTTAAGATATAGCTACTAAAAAGATCAATATTTTGTTATACACAATTGAACAATGACTTATTGGTGTATTTGGACCAAATCGGAACATATTTCGATATAGCCGCTATGGGGCATAAGATATGCATTTTTCACCGGATTTTGACGAAAGCTGGTTTACGTATGTACCCGAGGTGGTGGGTAACCAAAGTTCGGCCCAGCCAAACTTAACGCCTTTTTACTTGAATTAGAATTACTTATGTTATAGCTTACATGAACTTGTTCAATATACTCACCATTTTGATAAGGATACATCGGCCCTGCCCGAATGTCGCCTTTCTTCACTTGTTCTTAGAACCATCTCATTTGCCTCCCACAACTATGCCCAAGTCCCACTCTTATGAACCGGTATACACGATGATATTAATCATATGCCTCGGTGGTTGCGTCCTTTCATTAAGTTTCACTTTGCATAAAGTTCTGTGAAATAGCTGTGGCCAGTAGGGAATCCATATCCTATTTAAGTTAAACCGCCACAAAAGGACTGCAGAGTAGGCCTACAGTGGTAGTGGCTGCTGTAGGATGGAGGGGTGGCCGGGTGATATTTAAACAATCCATAAACTGTGAAAACTCGGCGGTTGAGTAAACATTGCTCATTGTTTACATCATCATTTAATAGCATCAACAAACTGTGTTGTTTCAGCAAACAAGAGAGTGCGGTGGCGGCTTGGTTATTATGATGCCACATAAGCACTTTTTATTTGACTCCCGGTTTGTTGGTTTTACAGCCACTATACAAGGCACACGTACCAAGAAGACCTCCCCCCCCCCCTCCCAATCACCATCGTAGTCCTCATCGCCGACACAGCACCAAACAAATAGGCGGAGGAAAGACGGACCAAAGTACCCCCGTTCGGGCACATCAAAACTGTGTCAGTGGTTCACTTTGCAAACACAGATCTTGCCTTATATGCATTGTATGAGAAAAGAAGCCTGGGTGTCAAAGCCTACACCTAAGCCATGTACCAACCAAATATTAGTAAATCACAAAATGCCAAGAAGAGAAGACAGTGCGAGAGAACAAGCACTTGTTGGACAAGACACATAAATTACACACCAGCAGGCATAACCCCTTTTCACATTGAGTGTTCATCAAAGTGCTTACTTTACTTGTTAATTTGTAAGAGAAAAAAAAATCACAAAGTATATAGGCACCATATTAAGGAACTAATTAAATACGAATCATGTTAATTGTGTGTTGTAATGATATGAGCCATAGACAGAAGCAAATGTTTGAGGTGAGTAAAAGCAAGAAATTTATGATTTCAAAATCACGAATGGCAATTCTTAGAATGAAATGACACGCAGAATGTATTTAGTGTTACAAGAGAAGATAGACATTTTAGTCTCAGAATTACTTCCTGATTCAAACTTGTCATCGAAGTAAGTCTCAGAAGTGTTTATATACAATTTTGTAGAGATCGGGCCAAAATTGTGACTACTACAGCTTAAAAAGGACATATCGGCTGAAAGATATAAATGGGGGCTTTGTATAGATCTTATCCGATTCTGATGAAATTTCGCACACATATTATGACGTCACAAAAAGCACTTCGGGCCAAATTTGGTAAAGATCGGACCAAAATTGTGCCTTCTACAGCCTTAAAAGACCATATCGGATGAAAGATATATATGCGAGCTATATCTAAATCTGAACCGATTCCGATAAAATTTTGCACATGTATAAAGACGTCTAACGAAAAATCTCATTCTAAATTTGGTAAAGATCGGACTGAAATTGTGGCTACTACACCTTCTAAAGGGCACATCGGATGAAAGATATATATGAGAGCTATATATAAATCTGATCCGATTATTTTAAAATTTTGCACACAAATTGGTACGTGACAAAAAGGACCTTTTGGTAAAGATCGGACTAAAATAGTGGCTCCTACATCATTAAAAGGGCATTTCGGATGAAAGATATATATGGGAGCTATATACAAATTTGATCCGATCTTTTTCAAAATCAATAGCGTTCGTCTTTGAACCAAAAACGAGATTTATGCAAAATTTTGTGAAAATCGGACAACAAAGGCGACCTGTACCTTGATTACAAAAATACATGGACAGACAGACAGACGGACATAGCTAAATCGAATCAGGAAGTGATTCTAAGCCGACCCATATACTTATCGATGGTTCTAGCCCTTCTCCTTCTTAGCGTTGCAAACAAATGCATAAATCTATAATACCCTGTACCACAGTGGTGGTGTAGGGTGCTAAGTTCGACCGGGCCGAATCTTATATACCCTCCACCATGGATCGCATTTGTCGAGTACTTTTCCCGGCAAGTCTTCTTAGGCAAAAACAAGTAAAAAGGCGTTAAGTTTGGCCGGGCCGAACTTTGGATACCCACCACCACCACCACCTTTCCTCAAAATCCGGTGCAAAATTCATACCTTATGCCCCATAGCAGCTATGTTCCGATTTGGACCAGATACTAATAAGTACAAGTTATTGTTCAATTGTATATAACAAAATATTGGTCTTTTTAGTAGGTATATATAAAAATAAACCGACCTGAACTATATACCACACGGATGTCGAAAAGCATAACATAAGTCAGTGTGTCAAATTTCAGTGCAATCGGATTAAAAATGCGCCTTTTTTGGGGCCAAGACTTAAAATCGAGAGATCGGTTTATATGGCAGCTATATGCAAATCTTTATCGATCTAGACCAAATTGCAGAAATATGTGGAGGGGCTTAACTTAACCCTTTGTCCCAAATTTCGGCAACATCGGACAATAAATGCGCTTTTTATGGCCCCAAAACCTAAAACCGAGAGATCGGTCTATATGGCAGCTATATCCAAATCTGGACCGATCTGAGCCAAATTGACGGAGGATGTTGAAGGTCCTAATACAACTCACTGTCCCAAATTTTCTCAAAATCGGATAATAAATGTGGCTTTTATGGGCCTAAGACCCTAAATTGAAGAATCGGTCTACATGGCAGCTATATCCAAATCTGAACCGATCTGAGCCATATTGACGGATGATGTCGAAGGGCATAACACAACTCACTCTCCCGAATTTCAGCAAAACCGGGTAATAAATGTAGCTTTTATGGGTCTATGACCCTAAATCGGAGGATCGGTCTATATGGCAGCTATATCCAAATCTGAACCGATCTGAGCGGTATTGACGGAGGACGTCGAAGGGCCTAACACAACTCACTGTCCCAAATTTCAGCAAAATCGGGCAATAACTGTAGATTTTATGGGCCTATGAGCCTAAATCGGAGGATCGGTCTATATGGCAGCTTTATCCAAATCTGGACCGATCTGAGCCAAATTGACGGAGGATTTCGATGGGCCTAACACAACTCACTGTCCCGAATTTCAGCAAAATCGGATAATAAATGTGGCTTTTATGGGCCTAAGACCCTAAATCGGAGGATCGGTCTATATGGCAGCTATATCAAAATCTAAACCGATCTCAGCCATATTGACGAAAGATGTCAAGGGGCCTAACAGAACTCACTTTCCCGAATTTCAGCAAAATCGGATAATAAATGTGGTTTTTATGGGCCTAAGACCCTAAATTGGAGGATCGGTCTATATGGCAGCTATATCCAAATCTAAACCGACCGAACCGGGCCAAATTGACGGAGAATATCGAAGGGCTTAAAACAACTCACTGTCCCAAATTTCGGCAAAATCGGATAATAAATGTGGCCTTTATTGGCCTAAGACCCTAAATCGTCGGATCGGTCTATATGGGGGCTATATCAAGATATAGTCCGATATAGCCCATCTTCGAACTTAACCTGCTTATGGACAAAAAAAGAACCTGTGCAAAATTTCAGCTCAATATCTCTATTTTTGAAGACTGTAGCGTGATTTCAACCGACAGACGGACAGACGGACGGACATGTCTAGATCGTCTTAGATTTTCACGCTGATCAAGAATATATATACTTTATAGGGTCGGAAATGGATATTTCGATGTGTTGCAAACGGAATGACAAAATGAATATACCCCCATCCGTCGGTGGTGGGTATAAAAAGGATAAAAGAAACGATTTGCTCTGCTATTAGACTGATATCAAGTTTTGGTCCGGTTCGGACCACAATTGCGCCCTTTGGGGGCTCAAGAAGTAAAATAGAGAGATCGATTTATATGGGAGCTGTATCGGGCTATAGACCGATTCGTAAAAAATTTCTGCCAAATCGGATAATAATTGCGACCTCTAAAGGCTCAAGAAGTCATGATCCCAGATCGGCTTATATGGCAGCTATATCAGGTTATGAAATTCGAATCCTTATTCGAATCCTATTAGGCACAGATGTTGAAAGTCATAATAAAATACGTCATGCAAAATTTTAGCCAAATCGGATAGGAATTGGGCACTCTGGAGGCTCAAGAAGTCAAGATCCCAGATCGGTTTATACGACAGCTATATTAGGTTATGGACCGATTTGAACCTAACTTAGCACAGTTGTTGGAAGTCATAGCAAAGAACGTTGTGCAAAATTGCATTCCAATCGGATAAAAATTGCGCCCTCTAGAGGCACAAGAAGTCAGGACCCAAGATTGGTTTATATGGCAGCTATATCAAAACATGGACCGATTTGGCCCATTTACTATACCAACAGAACTACACTAATAGGAAGTATTTGTGCAAATTTTCAAGCAGCTAGCGACAGACAGACGGACGGACGGACATGGCTAGATCGACATAAAATGTCGCGACGATCAAGCAAATATAAACTTTATGGGGTCTCAGACGAATATTTCGAGTAGTTACAAACAGAATGACGAAATTAGTATACCCGCCATCCTATGGTGGAGGGTATAAAAATAAAACATTGGAATATAGGAACGATCTAAAAGCAAAAAATTTGGTATCAAAGTCTGGGGTGGGACGCCTATGAGAGTCGCCCACCCCCAAAACCCGGCAAACGGATTTTTAGACTAACTATTTAGACCAATACAACAATATGGGACCCAAATTAAAGGTATTTGAGAGTAGGGAACGAATTTGATATCCAATTTCGAAACTTAGTGTTTCGTGGGTCACCCCACCACTATAAAACCCCTAAAATCGGACATATTTACCCACCATGGCAATATGGATCTTAAATGAAAGGTCTTCGGCAATAGAGCACGAAATTGACTTTCACTTTTGGGACCAAGTGTCTGGGGGTCCACCACACCCCAAGAGGGACTTTTACTGACGATTGCAATGTGGGATTTAAATAAGAGGTACTTGAGTGTAGAATAATCCATAGGAAAATTGGAATACATTTTCAACTACAATTACGCAGAAATGTTAAAATTTAGAGTACTTCTCTCCAACATAGCACAATCGGGCGCAGCAGAGCGGGCCGGGCTCAGCTAGTCTTATATATTAAATTCAATTTGTGTTTGTTTGTTCCGTATAGACTCAAAAACGGCTGAATCGATAACCTTGAAAATTTCACAGATTATGTAGGTTGGTCTGGAAGGAATCATAGGCTATATAATTTTTTGATATCGAGAGGGGGCGTACCCTCCCCCTTACCCCTAAAGTACTACCCAAAACTAAAAGTGAACCGATTACATTGAAATTTTCACAGATTGTGAAGGTTGGTCTGGAAGGAAACATAGGCTGTATAATTTTTTGATATCGGGAGGGGGGCGGACCCTCCCCCTTACCCCAAAAGTACTACCCGAAAATAAAAGTGGACCGATCGCGACAATATGGGATTCAAATGAAAGGTATTTAAGAGTAGCGTACGAATTTCATAAAAAAAAGTTGGGTCCAAGTATCTGGAGGGCCGCTTCAGCCCCAAAACCCCTTAAAATAAGTTTATTTGACGATCATGACAATATGGGACTGAAGTTAAAGGTATTCAGGAGTAGATTACGAATATGGCCAGAAAGTTGGAATAGGCTTCATAATTTATTGACAACGGAAGGGGACGGAAGGGACCCTCCATCGTTATCCCAAAAACACCATCCAAAATCAAAAGTGGACCGATAAGGACAATATCTATCAAATTGGAGGCCATCGAATTGTAGGCCACCGTAGCGCAGAGGTTAGCATGTCCGCCGATGACGCTGAACGCCTGGATTCGAATCCTGGCAAGAGCATCAGAAAAAATTTTCAGCGGTGGTTTTCCCCTCCTAAAGCTGGCAACATTTGTGAGGTACTATGCCATGTAAAACTTCTCTCCAAAGAGGTGTCGCATTGCGGCTCGCCGTTCGGACTCGGCTATAAAAAAAGGAGGCCCATGAAAAGGGCTTAAAAACTTGAATCAGACTGCACTCATTGATATGTGAGAAGTTTGCCTCTGTTCCTTAGTGGAATGTTCATGGGCAAAATTTTGCATTTTTGGCTATCATATGAAAAGTATGTTGGATAACGAATCCGGCATAAAAATTCATGTCGAAGTATAAGGGGTCACCCCACTCTCACAAAAACGCCCATGTAGAGTGAAAAGCGGCAGAATCGATTTTCTCAAAATTTTCGCATATTGTGTATGTTGGTCTGAAAGGAAACATAGGCTATATAATTTTTCGGTATCGGATGGGGGACGTACCCTCCCCCTTATGCCAAAAACACAACCCAAAATCAAAAGTGAACCGATCGGGACAATATAGGAATCAAATAAAAGGTATTGGAGAGTAGAATACGAATATGGTATTAAAATTTGAGACTAAGTACCAATCGAGCCGCCTCAACCCCAAAACTCCCCCAAACAAACATATTGGATGTCATTTCAATATGGGGCTCAAATGAAAGGTATTCGGTAGTATATTTCGAATCTGACATGCAAAATCAGTTCGAAGTATATGGGGTCACGCCACCCCTCAAAAACGCCATTAGACCCATTATGACTATATGATACTTGGCTGAACCGATTTTCTTCAAATTTTGTCTGAAAGGAAACCTAGGCTATATAATTTTTATACCCACCACCGAAGGATGGGGGTATATTCATTTTGTCATTCCATTTGCAACACATCGAAATATCCATTTCCGACCCTATAAAGTATATATATTCTTGATCAGCGTAAAAATCTAAGACGATCTAGAAATGTCCGTCCGTCTGTCTGTTGAAATCACGCTACAGTCTTTAGAAAAGAGATATTGAGCTGAAACTTTGCACAGATTCTTTTCTTATCCATAAGCAGGTTAAGTTCGAAGATGGGTTATATCGGACTATATCTTGATATAGCCCCCATATAGACCGATCCGCCGATTTAGGGTCTTAGGCCCATAAAAGCCACATTTTATTATCTGATTTTGATGAAATTTGAGACAGCGTGTTGTGTTAGGCCCTTCGGCATCCTTCGTCAATTTGGCTCAGACAGGTTCAGATTTGGATATAGCTGCCATATAGACCGATTGTCCGATTTAGGGTCTGAGGCCCATAAAAGCCACATTTATTATCCGATTTTGCTGAAAATTAGGACAGTGAATTGTGTTAGACCCCTCGACATCTTTCGATAATTTTGCTCAGATCGGCCCAGATTTGGATATAGCTGCCATATAGACTGATCCTCCGATTTGGGGTCTGAGGTCCATAAAAGCCAAATTTATTATCCGATCTTGCTGAAATTTGGGACAGTGAGTTGTGTTAAGTTCTTCGACATCCATCTTCAATTTAGCCCAGATCGGTGCAGATTTGGATATAGCTGCCATATAGACTGATCCTACGATTTAGGGTCATAGGCCTGTAAAAGCCGCAATTACTATCCGATATTGACGCAATTTGGGACAGTAAGTTATCTAAGGCCCCTCCATATCTTTCTTCAATTTTACCCTGATCGGTTCAGATTTGAATGTAGCTGTCATATAGACCGATCTCTCGATTTAAATATTTTGGACCCATAAAAGAAGCATTTATTGTCCGATGTCGTCGAAATTTGGGACAGTGAGTTGTGTAAGGCTCTTCGACATTTTTCTGCACTCAAGTTTAAACTTGAATCGGAAAGTACTCATCGAGCTTTCCGATTCAAGTTTAAACTCAATGATAAGGGACCTCTATTTATAGCCGAGTCCGAACGGCGTCCCGCAGTGCGACTCCTCTTTTGTGAAAATTTTTTAAATGACCATGCATGGCATTGTACCTCGCAAATGTCGCCATAAATACCACTTTGTCCGATGTTCTCGCCTGGATACGAACGCGCTCAGCGTAATAGGCTACAATGCCACGAATTCGGTATCCGCATTCAGG
The DNA here is from genome assembly GCF_963082655.1 of Stomoxys calcitrans. Classification (NCBI taxonomy): domain Eukaryota; kingdom Metazoa; phylum Arthropoda; class Insecta; order Diptera; family Muscidae; genus Stomoxys; species Stomoxys calcitrans. The sequence continues at coordinate 255,690,050 of NC_081552.1, read as the reverse complement.
GCGAAGTGTCCCTATCCTAAAAGGATATAAGAGAGTTAAAAAAGGTGCAACGAAGCGGGCCCGGTTCGGCTAGTCATTTATAAGAATCAGTTTTTTAGATGCTAGATAGCCACATGGACTAATGAAGCACCACCAAAGCGACTTAGAATATAAGGCCTTCATAGGTATTGGCTCATTGTAACTTAGCAATACACCCTGATAGACCAAGTCAGTATTCCAGGTGTGCCTACATTTTTTTTTTCCCACATCAACCATATTCCTTTCCCGAAATGATCTATTAAATTTCTGTAGAACTCTGCATCAGTTTTGGGTACAGCATTCGATACTTTAATTTAATTACTTCCCCCCACTGATTTTTGTTCGAGTTTCTCATGAAATTGTGATCAAATGGGAAATGAATTGCGTTGTCGAAAAAAAAAAAATAAAAAAAAATAAAAACAAAACTTGCAAATGTAATGAAATTCACGCTGAGAATGGCTTGGAGTCATTGCAGCTCATTCTGCCACCAAGCGAGGCAACATGGAAGTATGGAAGTGCCAAAGCCGCCCCCATGGAAGTGAGAAAATATGCCAAGACCATTTGTCACCCTCATGCCAGAAATGAAAGGCATGGATCCTATCACATCACATCATACTTTCCAAGTGAGCTGAGCCTCGCTGAGGCGAACAGAGTAGCAAGGCAGGAAAAGTATAAAAAACAATCGCGGCATACGAAACAAAAGGATTCGCACTAATTAAAACAATCTCAGCTTTCTTTCCTAGAATCACTTTAGAACAGAGCGGCGCAAGCCCCAAAAAAAAAGCACGATTCACACAACATACACTGGGCTACCCGTACACATCCATTTTGCAACGTACTAAAAAAAAAAATTTGAGGAAAAAATAATACCGAAGAAAAAGTTGATGGCGTTTTTAATTAAATTAAATACATTCCTTCACTCATTCCAACCCACACACACAGTAACACTCAATTTCAAATGGATATCGTACTTGTGTACAAAGATTGAAAGAGTCATAAGTACACCGCCCCGCCAGGAAACCTACCCAAAATGATGGGCCTTGGATACATTTTAATATTCATTATAAACTTTTAGCATACGAACGCATTTGCATCTCTTTGGTGCGCGAAAATTCGCCAAGGGGGTCCCTTTCTATAAGTCCTTGCGATAATCCATATTCAAGGATACCATTCTCTCATTATTCCCATTTTGTATGCCAGATCTTTGCCCACCATAGGATCTATCTATCATAAAAGTCACTAACGAAAAGGAGAAACAAATAAATGATGAATGGTGAAAATTTAAAATGAAACGATGTTCGCACAGTACTCTATGGCTGGAAGAGAATGCGAGACTCGTGGACAAAATGATGGATACTAATGCACAGTTACACGTTTCATGTAGCAAAGGTGGCACTATAAGGTAGAGCGTGATTCATAATATGTCATCGAAAACTTAGTGTGGGTTTGGAAACACTTCGGTTATGTTTAGTTTTTGTGAAAAATGTTTAAATGAAAATTTTTACATACAATCGGGTAATGTCCGGCTGCAGACCTTGGAGTTCTCCGCTGCTATTGCACATAAATAAACAAAAAACCTTATTTTTATACCCACCACCGAAGGATGGGGGTATATTCATTTTGTCATTCCGTTTGCAACACATCGAAATATCCATTTCCGACCCTATAAAGTATATATATTCTAGATCAGCGTAAAAATCTAAGACGATCTAGACATGTCCGTCCGTCTGTCTGTTAAAATCACGCTACAGTCTTTAAGAATAGAGGTATTGAGCTGCAATTTTGCACAGATTCTTTTTTTGTCCATAAGCAGGTTAAGTTCGAAGATGGGCAATATCGGACTATATCTTCATATAGCCCCCATATAGACCGATCCGCCGATTTAGGGTCTTAGGCCCATAATAGCTACATTTATTATCCGATTTTGCTGAAATTTGGGACAGTGAGTTAAGTTAGGCCCTTCGACATCCTTCGTCAATTTGGTTCAGATCGGTTCAGATTTGGATATAGCTGCCATATAGACCGATCCTCCAATTTAGGGTCTAAGGCCCATAAAAGCCACATTTATTATCCGATTTTGATGAAATTCGGGACAGTGAGTTGTGTTAGGCCCCTCAATATCCTTCGTCAATTTGGCCCAGATCGGTTCAGATTTGGATATAGCTGCCATATAGACCGATCCTCCGATTTATGGTGTTTGGCCCATAAAAGCCACATTTATTACCCGATTTTGCTGAAATTTGGGACAGTGAGTTGCGTTAGGCCCCTCGACATCTTTCTTCAATTTGGCCCAGATCGGTTCAGATTTGGATATAGCTGCTATATAGACCGATTTCTTGATTTAAGGTTTTGGGCCCATAAAATGCTCATTTATTGTCCATGTCGCCGAAATTTGGGACAGTGAGTTAAGTTAAGCTCCTTGACATACATCTGCAATATCGCACAGATCGGTCCAAATTTAGATATAGCTGCCATATAGACCGATATCTAGGTTTTAGGTTTTGGGGCCATAAAGACGCATTTATTGTCCGATGTCGCTGAAATTTGAGACAGTGAGTTTAGTTAGGCTTTTCAACATCCGTGTCGTATATGGTTCAGATCGGTTTATTTTTAGATATAGCTAATGTACTTTTAGTATTTGGTCCAAATCGGAACATATTTTTATATAACTGATATGGGACATAAGGTATGAAATTTCCACCGAATTTTGATGAAAGGTGGTTTACATATATTCCCGAGGTGGTGGGTATCCAAAGTTCGGCCCGGCCGAAATTAACGCCTTTTTACTTGTTTTCCACTGATAAGCACAACACTGTGCAGAATTACTCCATCTTGACCAGTCATACTTCATGCCATACCTCTTTTGCAAAAATCCAAGAAGGACTACATATCGTGTGTTCCTTAAATTGAACAGAGACTCCCTTAATAATGAATTAAAAATCCCAAAAGGAATTGCTGCGACAAATGTAGCCAAGGAATAAATATCGAAAGTATCAAAGGCACAGAACAGAATGATGATGAAGCTGACAATGGTTTTCGGGCGGCTGGCAAGGATGATAAGGACAATGCCTCGCTATGGAAGATAAGGACAAATTAATTCATAAACAATGGACATTTAATGAAATACCACAGAGCATGCCAAGAAATGAAACTCAAATGCAAATCTTAGTAAACGAGATAGTCCAAGAGTAAACACATTATCTTTTGTTCTTAATTAAATAACTTTCCTTGAATTTGTAGTAATGATAACGATTTACTTTGTATCTAGGGCTACATCTATAAAAATGGGACGCCATTACTGCGTTAAGGAAGCTAAGGTGTTGGCAGACATGGTTTGGGGGGAACTATTTTTGATTGCATTGAAATACTGAAAGAGGACTATCCTTTGTTGATATTTTATCTTGTTTTTACGTGTATCAATATAGGAATCAAATGGAAGGTATTAGGGAGTGGACTACGAATATGGCATACAAAATGAGGTCCCAGTAAATGGAGGTTGCCAAAAAGCCACACACACAGGGGAATATCACTCGATCATAGCTATATGAGACTCAAATGAAAGGTATTTTGGGAGCAGATTACGAATGTGACATTAAACTATGGGTCCAAGAATCTAGGTGATGCTTTAACTGCTAAAACCGCCTCCAATAGATTATTTGACCAATTAAACAATGGAGTGATAGATATTTTTGAGTGGAGTACAAAACTCCTATAGACGACCTCGACCTAACGGCTATATACACCAATCATGACAATATGGGGTTTATGACAAAATGGGCTTAAAGTTGTGAACTGCGAATCTGTTATCTTAATGCTGCTCATACACCTACCGGACCACTTCACCCCAAAACAGTCGATCAATCATAAATACCTAAGGGGACACTGTGTGATTTAATTAATTTGGGGACACAAATAAATGTAGGCTGCCATACATCCAACATTATGGCGCGATAGGTGGAGTTGCAAACTTCAACGTTAAGGTTGCCACCATTTTTAGCTCCTTCTTTTCCAAGACAAGTCTAAACGGAGTGCTGCTGTGCAACACTTCTATGTTCAAAAGTTTTACATGGTTGAATAACCAAAAACTGCCGCCACCACACCAAACATATATGGACCGGCAAATTGGTTGTCTTCCACAGAAAATCGTTTAATATGACAATTTGATATGATTTAAAACAAGTAAAAAGGCATTAAGTTCGGCCGGGCCGAACTTTGGGTACCCGCCACCTCAGATATATATGGTTGCCCAAAAAGTAATCGCGGATTTTTTAAAAGAAAGTAAATGAATTTTTAATAAAGCTTAGAATAAACTTTAATCAAATATACTTTTTTTATCCGCATTTACTTTTTGGGCAAACCAATATGTAAACCACCTTTCGTCAAAATCCGGTGAAAAATGCATACCTAATGCCCCATAGCAGCTATATAGAAATATGATCCGATTTAGACCAAATACTTATAAGAACAAGTCATTGCTCAATTGCGCTTTAGCAGGGCCAAGACTTCGAGATATCGGTCTATATGACAGCTATATCCACATCTGGACCGATCTAAGCCAAATTGAGGGAGAATGTTGAAAGGCCTAACACAACTCACTGCCCCAAATTTCAGCAATATCGGATAATAAATGTGGCTTTTATGGGCCCAAAACCTTAAATCGAGAGATCGGTCCATATGGCAGATATAGTCAAATCTGGACCGATATGGGCGAAATTGAAAATGGATATTGAAAGGCCTTACACAGCTCACCGAGACAACTCAGTGCCGAATTTTGCCAAAATCGGACAATAAATGCGCCTCTTATCGAGAGATCAGTCTATATGGCACCTATATCCAAATCTGAACGGATCTGAACCAAATTGAAGAAATATGTCGATGAGCCCAACAAAACTCATTGTCCCAAATTTCGGCGACATCAGACAATAAATGCGACTTTTATCGGCCCACAACCTTAAATCGAGAGATTGGTCTATATTGCAGCTATATTCAAATAAATACCGATCGGGACCCTATCGAAAAAGGATATCGAAGGGCCTAACACAACTCACTATCCCAAATTTCGGAGAGATCGGATAATAAAGGCGCCTTTTATGGATCCAATACTTTAAATCGAGATATCGGTCTATATGACAGCTATATCCACATCTGGACAGATCTGTGCCAAATTGCAGAAGTATATTGAGGGGTTTAACCTAACTCACTGTCCCAAATGTCGGTGACATCGGATAATAAGTGCGCCTTTTATGGGCCCAAAACCATAAATCGAGAGATCGGTCTATATGGCAGCTATATCCAAATCTGGACCGATCTGGGGCAAATTGAAGAAGTATGTCGAGGGTTTTAACCTAACTCACTGTCCAAAATTTCGGCGGCATCGGGCAATAAATGCGCCTTTTGTGGACCCAAAACCTTAAATCGAGAGATCGGTCTATATGGCAGCTATATTCAATTCAATACCGATGTGGACCATATCGAAGAAGGATATCGAAGAGACTAACACAACTCACTGTCCCAAATATTCGGAGAGATCGGACAATAAATGCGCCTTTTATGGGCCCAAAACTTTAAATCGAGCGATCGGTCTTTATGGCAGCTATATCCAAATCTGGACTGATCTGAGCAAAATTGGCGAAGGATGTCGAAAGGCCTAACACAACTTACTGTCCCAAATTTCAGCAAATTCGGATAATAAATGTGGCTTTTATGGGCCTAAGGCCGTAAATCGGAGAATCGGTCTATATGGCAGCTATATCCAAATATGGACCGATCTGAGCAAAATTGGCGAAGGATGTCGAAAGGCCTAACACAACTCACTGCCCCAAATTTCAGCAAAATCGGATAATAAATGTGGCTTTTATGGGCCTAAGAACCTAAATCGGCAGATCGGTTTAAATGGGGGCTATATCAAGATATAGTCCGATATAGCCCATCTTCGAACTTAACCTGCTTATGGACAAAAAAAAAGATCTGTGCAAAATTTCAGCTCAATATCTCTATTTTTAAAGACTGTAGCGTGATTTCAACAGACAGACGGACGGACACATCTAGATCGTCTTAGACTTTTACGTTGATCAAGAATATATATACTTTATAGGGTCGGAAATGGATATTTCGATGTGTTGCAAACGGAATGACAAAATGAATATACCCCCATCCTTGGGTGGTGGGCATAAAAAGATAAAATGATGACTATTTAATCATAGACAACTACCACATAATTATTAATGTTAAAGGCGTTAAGCCACTCCAAGCGAGTAGCACTAACATCTAAATTCGCGCCATCTAGTGGTCAAATTGTTCATAGAGCATTTATCTTTGTAATGACAACCTATCCGTCCTTTGAATAAAGAATTATAAAATATAGGAATTTTGTTGCGGTTTCTTATACCAATCACCGAAGGATGGGGGTATATTCAATTTGTCATTCCGTTTGAAACACATCGAAATATCCATTTTCAGCCCTATAAAGTATATATATTCATGATCAGGGCAAAAGCCTAAGACCATCTAGCCATGTGCGTCCGTCCGTCTGTCTGTTGAGAAGTCACGCTACACTAAGGAAAGGCAAAGGTCGGGCGGTGCCGACTATATAATACCCTACACCACCTAGTGTATGTAGTACTTTTTATACCCTACACCTTAGGATGGGAGGGTATAGTAATTTCGTCATTCTGTTTGTAACTACTCGAAATATTCGTCTGAGACCCCATAAAGTGTATATATTCTTAATCGTCGCGACATTTTATGTCGATCTAGCCATGTCCGTCCGTCTGTCCGCCCGTCTGTCTGTCGAAAGCACCCTAACTTCCAAAGGAGTAAAGCTAGCCGCTTGAAATTTTACACAAATACTTCTTATTAGTGTAGGTCGGTTGGTATTGTAAATGGGCTATATCGGTCCATGTTTTGATATAGCTGCCATATAAACCGATCTTGGGTCTTGACTTCTTGAGCCTCTAGAGGGCGTAGTTCTTATCCAATTTGAATGAATTTTGGCACGTAGTATTTTGTTATGATATCCAACAACTGTGCCAGGTAAGGTTTAAATCGGTCTATAATCTGATATAGTTGTCCTATAAACCGATCTGGGGACTTGACTTCCTGAGCTTCTAGAGTGCGCAATTCTTATCAGTAGGGTTTAATCAGTTTTCATTATTATATTCACCTGAAATGAGCAAAATCGATTTTTTGTTTATCAATAGGGCATTAAATAACAACAGACTTCAAAGAAATCTCCCTTATGAATTAATTATTTGTGTGTCAAGCCAAGGAATAAAAAATAAAACTTTAAACAGTCACGTGGCGTTATAGCTCAATGGGAGTTTCTTTTATTTATTTCTTACATTGAGCTATTTATCATATCATCATCATCATCGTCATCATCGTCGTCGTCGTCGTCATTATCATCCATCTGACATACACTAGTATTCCCAGTAGCTTATTTTCTAATTTTAATATGATGAATGACGAATTGTCCCTGTTTTTGGGTATGGGATAAGGGTGGGCCGCGTGCTGCCGGGTATACATTCGGCACTATGGCAAGCACTGAAAAATTTTGCACGAATGGAGTGGAAAAAATGCAAATTTTGTCACGTAAAATTTTATACCTCTGAAGGACGTTTAACTTTATGATGATTCCTCCCCCGTTGGCTGTGTGCTGCGGTAGGGGAAGTGAAATGTATGTCCGTTGACGAAAAAAAAAAAAAAACAAAATTCTTCTGCATTAAATAAAAGGCACCTATTTGGGGTTGTGGAAGTATTCATACAATTTATTTGGAATGTCTGCGGCAGCCTTAACAAATGGCCGGGCAATATTTTTTGAAGAAACTTAATTGTCGACAACAGTGCACTGGTGGAGGTGGTTTGCCATGAATGTTTGGCATGTTTCTGTTAAAATATAACATAAACCCAAGAATGTGGTCAATTAGAAGTTTTCGCAGTCAATGCACGTTAATTTTAACTACAATCAAAGGAATTCCAAAATTATGGCTCACAATAAGGAATATCTCATGCCAACTATGCGATATCAAGGGAATGTGGGATTCGGCAATGGCCTTCACTGAAAACAAATGGAAAAAGTGATGCTGGTTCTCAAGGGACAATGGTTTGTAGTTGAAAAATGCCTAGATGGATAAGTGTCTTTAGGGGAATTCCCTGGGTTTAAAGGTTGTTATACCCTACACCACTACTGTGCTACAGGGTATTATAACTTGGTGCATTTGTTTGTAACACCCAGAAGGAAGAGAGATAGATCTATTGATAAGTGTACCGATCGACTCAGAATCACTTTCTGATGCGATTTAGCTTTGTCCGTCTGTCTGTCCGTCCGTCTGTCCATGTTAATTTGTGTACAAAGTACAGGTCATAGTTTTCATCCGATCGTCTTAAACTTTGGTACAGGGATGTTTTTCGGCCTAGAGACAAAACCTATTGAAATAGGAAAAAATCGGTTCAGATTTGGATATAGCTCCCATATATATGTTCGTCCGATTTTCAGAAGTAATGCAATATAATGGTCATTTGTTAACCGATTCTCTCGAAATATTGGCAGAAATGATTTTCTTATTACTCTCGATATAATTGATGATTTTCGTAGAAATCGGTTCAGATTTGGATATAGCTCCCATATATATGTTCGTCCGATTTGCAGTAATACAGCAATATAATGGTCCCTTGTCAACCGATTCTCTCGAAATTTGGCAAAAGGGATTTTCTTATGACTCTCAATAATAATGGTGAATTTCATAGAAATCGGTTCAGATTAGGATATAGCTCCCATATATATGTTCGTCCGATTTGCAGTAATACAGCAATATAATGGTCACTTGTCAACCGATTCTCTCGAAATTTGGCAAAAGGGATTTTCTTATGACTTTCAATAATAATGGTGAATTTCATAGAAATCGGTTCAGATTAGGATATAGCTCCCATATATATGTTCGTCCGATTTGCAGTAATACATCAATATAATGGTCATTTGTTAACCGATTCTCTCGAAATTTGACAGGAAGGATTTTCTTATTACTCTCGATATTATTGGTGATTTTCGTAGAAATCGGTTCAGATTTGGATATAGCTCTCATATATATGTTCGTCCGATTTGCAGTAATACATCAATAAAATGGTCATTTCTTAACCGACTCTCTCGAAATTTGGCAAAAAGGATTTTCTTTTGACTTTCAATAACATCGGTGAATTTCATAAAAATCGGTTCAGATTTGGATATAGCTCCCATATATATGTTCGTCCGATTTGCAGTAATACAGCAATATAATGGTTATTTGTTAACCGATTCTCTCAAAATTTGGCAGAAAGGATTTTCTTAAGACTTTCAATAACATCGATGAATTTCATAAAACTCGGTTCAGATTTGGATATAGCTCCCATATATATATCGACCGATTTTCACTCTCAGAGCCACTGCAAGCGCAGTTATTGACCTATCTTCGCAAAACTTCGTAAAACGCTTTCCCCGACGACTGTCACAATATCCGAGAAGTTTGCCCGAAATCGGCTCAGATTTAGGTATAGCTCCCATATATATGTTCCTCTGATTTTTAAAAATATTCCAATAAAGTGCTGATTATTTAATCGATTCTTTCGAAATTTTGCAGAAAGGATTTTCTTATGATTCTCGATGTTACTGGTGAATTTTATAGAAATCGGCCCAGATTTAGATATAGCTGTTATGTATGTGTATTGCCAGATTTTCACCACAAGACCCACTGCAAGCGCATTGTTTGACCAATTATGGCAAAATTTTGCATAATGCTTTTCTCGACGACTACCACATTATCCGAGAAGTTTGCTCGAAATCGGTTCAGAATTAGATATAGCTCCCATATATATATTCGTCAGATTTTGGGTAATTTGCAATAATGTTGTCATTTGTCAACCGTAGTTATTACAGTTTGACTATATTTGCTCGCCAAGGTCCATCAAAATTGGTTCAGAATTGGATAAAGCTCCCACATTGTACTTATAGGGTAGGTGTAGGGCATTATACAGTCGGCACTGCCCGACTTTTGCCCATCCTTACTGGTGTTGTCTTAGCTTTTAGTCTCAATATATTGGGTTGCCCAAAAAGTAATTGCGGATTTTTCATATAGTCGGCGTTGACAAATTTTTTCACAGCTTGTGACTCTGTAATTGCATTCTTTCTTCTGTCAGTTATCAGCTGTAACTTTTAGCTTGCTTTAGAAAAAAAGTTTAAAAAAGTATATTTGATTAAAGTTCATTCTAAGCTTCAATAAAAATGCATTTACTTTCTTTTAAAAAATCCGCAATTACTTTTTGGGCAACCAATAACTCACCAAAGGCCAAGTACGGTGAAAAAGTTTATCGGTAACATCGCTCTATAATGCAGCTATAGCTTAATGTCGACCGATGCAAGAAGTATTTGGCAAGATTGTTATGAGTTGAACACATATTGTCCAATCTTGGACTGCATTGGATGGATAACTACAAAAATTATTATGTCCCCTTGAATATCACATTGGATTAATTATCATATAAGACCTGCGCCATATGTGATCTATCGACATGCCATTTGCGGTTTCTGTTGCCATTCTCTTCTCGTTGCACACGTGTGTTGTTTTGTTTTAATACTTACATACCATTATTTCATTAAAATTTTTTTAATTACCTATAATGATAAACCATCAACGCGTCATCGTTATCTAGGGATACACTTCTATGCTGGTATTATGTGGCCACTTACAATGGCAGGTCATTAAAGCCGAAAGTGCATGGAATGCATGGAATTACTATAATGACTATCATGCCATCGAGCAGGGTCATTAACTTGTTATTAACAACATCACCATCGCCATCGCCATCACCGTCGCCATCGCCATCGACATTGCCATCGCATGGGAGGGTCCTTAATGCACTGCAGGTCATCTGAGAGCATTATATACGCTTTAGTGCAAATTTAATAATAATAGCAATAATAATAATAATTTTAATTAAATGCATAAGGCGATAAGATTCGTTTGAAACAATACTTTGCACTTTTTATTTTGAAAATAAATAAAAACATTATATTGTATATTCCCCCATGGAGTCAAGCGTAAAATAATTGCACAAAACCCTAGACTAAACAATAAATTAACAATGATGGCAAACAGATAATGGTTATAAGCGTATTGGCATTATCTTCAGGAAATAAAATCAAAATTTATTCCCAAATTTTACTTAAACAAGTAGAAGCGTTGTAAATCCAATAGGACAGAATTTTAGCCTTACAACATGGCTAATGTAATGAAACTACACCCATTGAGGATGAATGTGTAGTGGACGCCATGGGCTAATTGTGTATATTTTTTTGTACCCACCACTGAAGGAAGCAAAACATCACCGTAAAAATCTAAGATCTAACCATGTCCGTCCGTCTGTCTGTTGAAATAACGCTACAGTCTTTCACAAGTAAAAAGGCATTAAGTTCGGCCGGGCCGTATTTTGAATACCCACCACCTAGGGTATATATATATAAACCCCATTTCGTCTCAATCCGGTGAAAATTTGATAACTTAAGCACCCAAATTCGGCACGGACATTGAGTGGTCTAATATATTGGGTTGCCCAAGAAGTAATTGCGGATTTTTTAAAAGAAAGTAAATGCATTTTTAATAAAACTAAGAATGAAGTTTAATCAAATATACTTTTTTTACACTTTTTTTCTAAAGCAAGCTAAAAGTTACAGCTGATAACGGACAGAAGAAAGAATGCAATTACAGAGTCACAAGCTTTGAAAAAATTTGTCAACGCCGACTATATAAAAAATCCGCAATTACTTTTTGGGCAACCCAATATATGCCACAATTCAAATTTGTACAACAAAATATTGGTCTTTTTGGCAGATATATCCAATTATAAGCCGATCTGAACCATATTAAGGTCGGATATCGTGAGGCTCAGAAAAACTCAGCGTTTCAAATTTCAGCGAAATCAGGTAATAAATGAAGTTTTTACGGGCTTCAGACCCCTTATCGGCAGATCGGTCTATATGGCAGCTATATCAAAATATAGTCCAATCAGACCCATATTTAGATCAGATGTTGGGAGGTCTTAACCTACTCACTGTTTCAAATTTCAGCGAAATCGGATAAAAAATAAAGTTTTTAGGGGCTTCAGACTCTTTATCGGCAGATCGGTCTATATGGCAGCTATATCTAAATATAGTCCGATCTGAACCATATTTACATCGGACATCAGGAGTCTAAAAATCACCTCACCGTTTTAAATGTTGGCGAAATTGGTCAAAAAATAAAGCTTTTATGTCCTTCAGACCCTTTACCGGGAGATCGGTCTATATGACAGCTATATCTAAATATGGACCGATCTAATCCATATTAAGGTCAGATGTTTGGAGGCTTAAAATAACCCACCGTCAAAAATTTCAGCAAAATCGGCTAATAAATAAAGCTTTTATGGTCTTCAGAACCTTTATCGGGAAACAGGTCTATATGACAGCTATAGCCGAATATAGTCCGATCTGAACCATAGTAACATCTGATGTCGGGATGCTTATAATAATAAACTGTTTTAAATTTCAGCGAAATCGGATAAAAAAAAAAGTTTTTAGGGGCTTCAGACCGTTTATCGGGAGATCGGTCTATATGGCAGCTATATCTAAATATGGACCGATCTAATCCATATTTAGGTCAGATATCGGGAGGCTTAAGATAACCCCCTGTTGCAAATTTCAGCGAAATCGGGTAATAAATTGGATAAAAAGTAAAACTTTTATGATCTATGGATAAAGGGTCTTATCGGAAGATCGGTCTATTTGGCAGCTACATCTAAATATGGGTCGATCTAATACATATTTAGGTCAGATATTGGGAGGCTTAAAATAACCCACTGATGCAAATTTCAGCGAAATCGGGTGATAAATAAAGCTTTTATGGTCTTCAGAACCTTTATCGCGAAACAGGTCTATATGACAGATATATCCGAATATAGTCTGATCTGAACCGTAGCAACATCTGATGTCGGGATGGTTATAATAATCCACTGTTTTAAATTTCAGCGAAATCAGATAAAAATTAAAACTTTTATGGTCTTCAGACCCTTTATCGGAAGATCGGTCTATATGGCAGCTATATCTAAATATAGTCCGATCTGGACCATATTTGAATCAGTTGTCGGAATGCCTTAAACTATTCACGGTTTCAAATTTCAGCAAAATCGGATGAAAATAAAGTTTTTATGGGTATTAGACCCTTTATCGGAAAATCGACTTGGCCCGTTCAAAAATTTAACCAGCGCGCATCAAAAAGACGCATCTATGCTAAATTTCAGCCCAATATTTAAATTTTCAAAGGCTCTAGAGTGATGACAACAGACGGACGGACAGACGGATAAATGGATCGTCTTGGAATGATCTAGCTATGTCCGTCCGTCTGTCGTCTTTCCGTCCGTCCGTCCGTCTGTCTGTCCGTCAGTCCATCCGTCTGCCCGTCCGTCTGTCCATCCGTCCGTCTGTCCGTCTGTCTGTCTGTCCGTCCGTCCGTCCGTCTGTCCGTCCGTCTGTTCGTCCGTCCGTCCGTCCGTCTGTCCGTCCGTCCGTCCGTCTGTCCGTCCGTCTGTCCGTCCGTCTGTCCGTCCGTCTGTCCGTCTGTCTGCTAAAATCACGATACAGTCTTAAAAATAGAGCTATTGAGCTGAAACTTTGCACAGATTCTTTTTTTGTCCATAAGCAGTTCGAAGACGAGCTATTTCGGACTATATCTTGATATAGCCCCCATATAGACCGATCTGCCAATTTTGGTGTCTTAGGCCCAATAAAACCACATTTATTATCCGATTTTGCAGAAATTTAGGAAAGTGAGTTGTGTTAGACCCTTCGACATCCTTCTGCAAATTGGCCCAGATCGGTCCAGATTTGGATATAGCTGCTATATAGACCGATCTCACGATTTAAAGTTTTAGGCCCATATAAGACACACTTATTGCGTGATTTCGCCGATATTTGGGACATTAAGTTAAGATAAGCCCTTCGAAATTTTTCTTTAGTTTGGCTTAGATCGGTCCAGATTTAGATATAGCTGCCATATAGACCGATCTGTCGATTTAAAGTTTTGGGCCCATAAAAGACACACTTATTGCGTGATTTCGCCAAAATATGGGACATTGAGTTAAGATAAGCCCTTCGAAATTTTTTTTCAGTTTGGCTTAGATCGGTCCAGATTTAGATATAGCTGCCATATAGACCGATTTCTCGATTTAAGGTTTTAGGCCTATAAAAATCGCATTTATTGTCCGAAGGCGCCGAAATTTGGGAGAGTGGGTTAAGTTAAGCCCTTCGACATTTTTCTTCAGTTTGGCCTAGATCGGTCCAGATTTAGATATAGCTTTCATATAGACCGATTTCTCGATTTAAGGTTTTGGGCCCATAAAAGACACACTTATAGCCCGATGTCGCCGAAATTCGGGACACTGAGTTGTGTTGGGCACCTCGACATACTTCTGCAATATGGCACTGATCGGTCTAGATTTGGATATAGCTGCCATATAGACCGATCTCTCGATTTAAGGTTTTGGGCCCATAAATGGCGCATTTATTGCCCGATTTCGCCCAAATTTGGGACATTGAGTTAAGTTAAGCCCCTCGACATTCTGCTTCAATTTGGTTCAGATCGGCCTAGATTTGGATATAGCTGCCATATAGACCGATATCTCGATTTAAAGTCTTGGCCCCAGAAAAGGCGCATTTATAATCCGATTTTACTGAAATTTGACACAGTGACTTATGTCAGGCTTTTCGACATTCGTGTCGTATATGGTACAGATCGGTTTATTTTTAGATATAGCTATTAAAAAGACCAATATTTTGTTATACACAATTGAACAATGACTTGTACTTATTAGTATTTGGCCCAAATCGGAGCATATTTCGATATAGCTTCTATGGGGCATAACGTATGCAATTTTCACCAGATTTTGACGAAAGATGTTTTACATATATACCCTAGGTGGTGGGTATCCAAAGTTCGGCCCGGCCGAACTTAATGCCGTTTTACTTGTTATGCAACAGTAGCGTTAAATAAAGGTCCATGGTGGGAACCGTACCCTCGACCTACGCACTTGAAATTCGAGCACGCTACCATCTCGGTTACCAGGGGCCCCATAATAAGGGAATAAATTTTCAACATTTTTTTTTTGTTCTCGTCAAAATTCAAAAGAGGCATACATGCTTGTACTGTATATATTGGGTTGCCCAAAAAGTAATTGCGTATTTTTCATATAGACGGCGTTGACAAATTTTTTCACAGCTTGTGACTCTGTAATTGCATTCTTTCTTCTGTCAGTTATCAGCTGTTACTTTTAGCTTGCTTTAGAAAAAAAGTGTTAAAAAAGTATATTTGATTAAAGTTCATTCTAAGATTTATTAAAAATGCATTTACTTTCTTTTAAAAAATCCGCAATTACTTTTTGGGCAACCCAATATGATTCAGCCTAACTCTACATTTTGCATTATTCCTTGTTCTTGTCTCAGTTGTATATGTGAATGTATTATGCCTGTTACTTGATTGTTAGCACATTGGTTTGAGAATAATTTATGTATCCATTTCAAATTAACCAATTTTTTATGCTCTACAAAAGAGGATTAACAGATTGAATTGCCAAAAACATATTTATTGTTTATTTTTTCGTAGAATTTTTTGTGTTCCATATTTTGCCATTCATGAAGTCATTAATGTAAGTAATTTTTCTTGATTTCACAGAAAACCCACAAATCACTTAAATCGTTGGTAATGTGGTCATGTGGTTGCCTACAATTGATGTATTCTTTCAATTTCAATTGGTAACGCCTGTTTTGTAAGGTGTAATGCTCCACAATAGAATTGTTCCATTATTGCTTCATTTTTTGGATTGAAGTATTGTCAAGGTTTCATTTATATCATATAAATGAAAAATTTCGCAAAAATTCAAATACGCTACACAACAGGATATGTAGTATGATGGGAGAATATTTCATATCGATGGGCTATTATTTTGATAAGTGGTAAGTCAACCATCAGCAAATGGTCTATTATTTGAAATACCAAACTATTGAGAACCAGTAAGGAAAGGCAAAAGTCGGGCGGTGCCGACTTTATAATACCCTACACCAACCCTATAAACACAAAAGGGGGGCTACATCTACATCCATTTTTGATGGACCTCGGCGGAGCAAAGCAAATATGTTCAAAATATTATAACTACAGTTGACAAGTGACAACAAATTATGAAAAATCTGTCGAACATATATTTGAGAGCTACATCAAAATCTACATCGATTTTGACCAAACTTTTTAGATATTCTGGTAGTCATTGAAGAAAGCGTTGTGAATTTTGGTAAGATTGGTCAATAAATGCGTTTGCAGTGGCTTTAGAAGTGAAAATCGGGCGATATACATATATGGCAGGTATACCTAAACCTGATACAATTTCTATGAAATGCACCAGTAATTTTAAGAGTCAACGAAAATCCTTCGTGCCAAATTTCGAGAGAATCAGTTAAAAAATTAGCACTTTATTGCAATATTTCTCAAAATCGGACAAACATATACATGGAAGCTATATCTAAATTTGAACCGATTTCGACCAAACCTTATGTATATTGAGGAAGTCGTCGAGGAAAGCGTTGTACAAAATTTTGGGAAGATTGGTAAATAAATGCGCTTGCAGTGGCTCTAGGAGTGAAAATCGGGCGATATATATATGAGAGCTATATCTAAATCTGAACCGATTCTATGAAATTTACAGATAATATTGAGAGTCATGAGAAAATCTTTCCTATCAAATTTCGAGAGAATCGGTTAACAAATAACCATTTCATTGCTGTATTAATGCTAATCGGACAAACATATATATGGGAGCTATATCCAAATCTGAACCGATTTCTATGAAAATCACCA
>NC_081552.1:255666829-255672928 GCF_963082655.1 Stomoxys calcitrans | reverse complement strand
ATCATCCATCTGACATACACTAGTATTCCCAGTAGCTTATTTTCTAATTTTAATATGATGAATGACGAATTGTCCTTGTTTTTGGGTATGGGATTAGGGTGGGCCGCGTGCTGCCGGGTAAACATTCGGCACTATGGCAAGCACAGAAAAAGTTTGCACGAATGGAGTGGAAAAAATGCAAATTTTGTCACGTAAAATTTTATACCTCTGAAGGACGTTTAACTTTATGATGATTCCTCCCCCGTTGGGTGTGTGCTGCGGTAGGGGAAGTGAAATGTATGTCCGTTGACGAAAAAAAAAAAAAACAAAATTCTTCTGCATTAAATAAAAGGCACCTATTTGGGTTGTGGAAGTATTCATACAATTTATTTGGAATGTCTGCGGCAGCCTTAACAAATGACCGGGCAATATTTTTTGAAGAAACTTAATTGTCGACAACAGTGCACTGGTGGAGGTGGTTTGCCATGAATGTTTGGCATGTTTCTGTTAAAATATAACATAAACCCAAGAATGTGGTCAATTAGAAGTTTTCGCAGTCAATGCACGTTAATTTGAACTACAATCAAAGGAATTCCAAAATTATGGCTCACAATAAGGAATATCTCATGCCAACTATGCGATATCAAGGGAATGTGGGATTCGGCAATGGCCTTCACTGAAAACAAATGGAAAAAGTGATGGTGGTTCTCAAGGGACAATGGTTTGTAGTTGAAAAATGCCTAGATGGATAAGTGTCTTTAGGGGAATTCCCTGGGTTTAAAGGTTGTTATACCCTACACCACTACTGTGCTACAGGGTATTATAACTTGGTGCATTTGTTTGTAACACCCAGAAGGAAGAGAGATATATCTATTGATAAGAGTACCGATCGACTCAGAATCACTTTCTGATGCGATTTAGCTTTGTCCGTCTGTCTGTCCGTCCGTCTGTCCATGTTAATTTGTGTACAAAGTACAGGTCATAGTTTTCATCCGATCGTCTTAAACTTTGGTACAGGGATGTTTTTCGGCCTAGAGACAAAACCTATTGAAATTGGAAAAAATCGGTTCAGATTTGGATATAGCTCCCATATATATGTTCGTCCGATTTTCAGAAGTAATGCAATATAATGGTCATTTGTTAACCGATTCTCTCGAAATATTGGCAGAAATGATTTTCTTATTACTCTCGATATAATTGATGATTTTCGTAGAAATCGGTTCAGATTTGGATATAGCTCCCATATATATGTTCGTCCGATTTGCAGTAATACAGCAATAAAATGGTCATTTGTTAACCGATTCTCTCGAAATTTGGCAAAAAGGATTTTCTTATGACTTTCAATAACATCAATGAATTTCATAAAAATCAGTTCAGATTTGGATATAGCTCCCATACATATGTTCGTCCGATTTGCAGTAATACAGCAATATAATGGTCATTTGTCAACCGATTCTCTCGAAATTTGGCAAAAGGGATATTCTTATGACTTTCAATAATAATGGTGAATTTCATAGAAATCGGTTCAGATTTGGATATAGCTCCCATATATATGTTCGTCCGATTTGCAGTAATACAGCAATAAAATGGTCACTTGTCAACCGATTCTCTCGAAATTTGGCAAAAGGGATTTTCTTATTACTCTCGATATTATTGGCGATTTTCGTAGAAATCGGTTCAGATTTGGATATAGCTCTCATATATATATCGCCCGATTTTCACTCCCAGAGCCACTGCAAGCGCAGTTATTGACCTATCTTCCCAAAACTTCGTAAAACGCTTTCCCCGACGACTGTCACAGTATCTGAGAAGCTTGCCTGAAATCGGTTCAGATTTAGGTATAGCTCCCATATATATGTTCCTCTGATTTTAAAAAATATTGCAAGAAATTGCTCATTATTTAATCGATTCTCTCGAAATTTTGCAGAAAGGATTTTCTTATGACTCTCGATGTTACTGGTGAATTTTATAGAAATCGGCTCAGATTTAGATATAGCTGTTATGTATGTGTATTGCCAGATTTTCACCACAAGACCCACTGCAAGCGCATTGTTTGACCAATTATGGCAAAATTTTGCATAATGCTTTTCTCGACGACTACCACATTATCCGAGAAGTTTGCTCGAAATCGGTTCAGAATTAGATATAGCTCCCATATATATGTTCGTCAGATTTTGGGTAATTTGCAATAATGTTGTCATTTGTCAACCGTAGTTATTACAGTTTGACTATATTTGCTCGCCAAGGTCCATCAAAATTGGTACAGAATTGGATAAAGCTCCCACATTGTACTTATAGGGTAGGTGTAGGGCATTATACAGTCGGCACTGCCCGACTTTTGCCCTTCCTTACTGGTGTTGTCTTAGCTTTTAGTCTCAATATATTGGGTTGCCCTAAAAGTAATTGCGGATTTTTCATATAGTCGGCGTTGACAAATGTTTTTCACAGCTTGTGACTCTGTAATTGCATTCTTTCTTCTGTCAGTTATCAGCTGTAACTTTTAGCTTGCTTTAGAAAAAAAGTTTAAAAACGTATATTTGATTAAAGTTCATTCTAAGCTTCAATAAAAATGCATTTACTTTCTTTTAAAAAATCCGCAATTACTTTTTGGGCAACCAATAACTCACCAAAGGCCAAGTACGGTGAAAAAGTTTATCGGTAACATCGCTCTATAATGCAGCTATAGCTTAATGTCGACCGATGCAAGAAGTATTTGGCAAGATTGTTATGAGTTGAACACATATTGTCCAATCTTGGACTGCATTGGATGGATAACTAAAAAAATTATTATGTCCCCTTGAATATCACATTGGATTAATTATCATATAAGACCTGCGCCATATGTGATCTATCGACATGCCATTTGCGGTTTCTGTCGCCATTCTCTTCTTCTCGTTGCACACGTGTGTTGTTTTGTTTTAATACTGACATACCATTATTTCATTAAAATTTTTTTAATTACCTATAATGATAAACCATCAACGCGTCATCGTTATCTAGGGATACACTTCTATGCTGGTATTATGTGGCCACTTACAATGGCAGGTCATTAATGCCGAAAGTGCATGGAATGCGTGGAATTACTATAATGACTATCATGCCATCGAGCAGGGTCATTAACTTGTTATTAACAACATCACCATCACCGTCGCCATTGCCATCGACATTGCCATCGCATGGGAGGGTCCTTAATGCACTGCAGGTCATCTGAGAGCATTATATACGCTTTAGTGCAAATTTAATAATAATAGCAATAATAATAATAATTTTAATTAAATGCATAAGGCGATAAGATTCGTTTGAAACAATACTTTGCACTTTTTATTTTGAAAATAAATAAAAACATTATATTGTATATTCCCCCATGTAGTCAAGCGTAAAATAATTGCACAAAACCCTAGACTAAACAATAAATTAACAACGATGGCAAACAGATAATGGCTATAAGCTTATTGGCATTATCTTCAGGAAATGAAATCAAAATTTATCCCCAAATTTTACTTAAACAAGTAGAAGCGTTGTAAATCCAATGGGACAGAGTTTTAGCCTTACAACATGGCTAATGTAATGAAACTACACCCGTTGAGGATGAATGTGTAGTGGATGCCATGGGCTAATTGTGTATATTTTTTTATACCCACCACTGAAGGAAGCAAAACATCACCGTAAAAATCTAAGATCTAACCATGTCCGTCCGTCTGTCTGTTGAAATAACGCTACAGTCTTTCACAAGTAAAAAGGCATTAAGTTCGGCCGGGCCGAACTTTGGATACCCACCACCTAGGGTATATATAAAGGGTGATTTTTTTGAGGTTAGGATTTTCATGCATTAGTATTTGACAGATCACGTGGGATTTCAGACATGGTGTCAAAGAGAAAGATGCTCAGTATGCTTTGACATTTCATCATGAATAGACTTACTAACGAGCAACGCTTGCAAATCATTGAATTTTATTACCAAAATTTATAAACCTCATTTCGTCTCAATCCGGAGAAAATTGGATAACTTAAGCACCCTAATTCGGCACGGACATTGAGTGGTCTAATATATATACGTCACTATTCAATTTTGTAGAACAAAATATTGGTCTTTTTGGCAGATATATCCAATTATAAACCGATCTCAACCATATTAAGGTCGGATATCGTGAGGCTCAGAAAAACTCACTGTTTCAAATTTCAGTGAAATAAGGTAATAAATGAAGTTTTTACGGGCTTCAGACCCCTTATCGGCAAATCGGTGTATATGACAGCTATATCAAAATATAGTCCAATCAGAACCATATTTAAATCAGATATTGGGAGGTCTTAACCTACTCACTGTTTCAAATTTCAGCGAAATCGGATAAAAAATAAAGTTTTTAGGGGCTTCAGACCCTTTATCGGGAGATCGGTCTATATGGCAGCTATATCTAAATATAGTCCGATCTGAACCATATTTACATCGAACATCAGGAGGATAAAAATAACTCACCGTTTTAAATGTTAGCGAAATTGGTCAAAAAATAAAGCTTTTATGGCCTTCAGACCCTTTATCGGGAGATCGGTCTATATGGCAGCTATATCTAAATATGGACCGATCTAATCCATATTTAGGTCAGATGTTTGGAGGCTTAAAATAACCCACCGTCAAAAATTTCAGCAAAATCGGCTAATAAATAAAGCTTTTATGGTCTTTCCCTTTATCGGGAAACAGGTCTATATGACAGCTATAGCCTCAGTGTACGTGTTCGTCTTTTTTCGTCATTGGAGAGGCACATCCCGGAGTGCCTTCTCCGTATGCTTTTGGTCCGTGCCGGGATTGAAAAGAACCCCGGACCCTGGTTCTGTTCCGTTTGCCAGAACCGCCTTCATCATCGGTCAGTGTCGGTGAGGTGTAACAGGTGCTTGGAGTGGGTACATTTCCGTTCTTGCTCTGGCCTAACTTCGCTACGGGAGTATAGTCATACTGGCTATGTCGCTAGGTGCTGTGCGAACATAGCCAGCAGTGGGTCACAAGCGTCGCCGTCGTCGCCTTCGGCGTCCTCGTCGTCGGACTATGTGACCCCCCCGACCTCTCCCGTACGGCAATTTATGCAAAGACAGCACCCTAGCCCTACTATTGCCAGGCCAGTGTCGGGAAATGTATCGTTCCTGCAGTTAAACTGCAATGGACTGCGAGGCAAGATTGATGAGATTGTAGATTTTATGAGTCGGAAGAGCATATCGGTCGCAGCGATCCAGGAGACAAAGCTGACTAACACCTGCAGCTTGCACAGTTGTCACGGCTACAATGTGCTACGTAAGGATCGCTCAAGGAATGGAGGTGGGGGATTGGCCTTCGTTATACACCATTCCGTGCAGTATAGACCTATCTCGCTTGCGCTTGACGCTAGTGACCCATACATGGAATGTATGGGGGTAGCAGTCAAGTCTGGTACTGCCGAGATAGAGATATACAACGTGTATATACCGCCGGTTGGCAGCTGTGCCCCGATTAATGGCCAGGCATACAGCCCCGACATAAGTGGGTTGCTATCTGGCCATGGTCGTCTGGTTCTGGGGGATTTCAATGCACATCACTCGTCATGGCATTTTCCCCTAGGCAACGACCAGCGTGGCATAGCTTTGGCAGAGCAGATAGATAGCTCCACGTTTTGCACGGTGAATGAGGATGCCCCCACTAGGATTACGAGGAGGTGCAGCAGCTCGCCAGACATCTCAATCGCATCCCCTGATCTCCTGAGTGACGTATCCTGGCAAGCCGTCATCTCTTTGGGGTCAGACCACCTCCCCATAATCCTCACCATCGACCGACCACCCGACTTCATAACCTCTGAGCGCCGAACGTTCATCAACTACAAGAAGGCCAATTGGACTGGCTTCAGAGAGTATACCAATCGCCGCTTCAATGAACTGCCACCCCCCTCTGATGTGCTTGTGGCCGAGAGGAAATTCCGAGACATCATCAACGCAGCAGCCGCTCGCTTTATACCAGCCGGTCGAATACCGCAAGTGCGACCCAATTTCCCGGCGCAAGCAGTGGTACTCGCAGACGAGCGTGATGGGATTCGTGCTATGGACCCCGCTAACCCCAGAATCAGCGAGCTGAATCTGGAAATAAACAGGGTAGTCAACGAA
>NC_081552.1:255574329-255661829 GCF_963082655.1 Stomoxys calcitrans | reverse complement strand
AGTTATCAGCTGTTACTTTTAGCTTGCTTTAGAAAAAAAGTGTTAAAAAAGTATATTTGATTAAAGTTCATTCTAAGATTTATTAAAAATGCATTTACTTTCTTTTAAAAAATCCGCAATTACTTTTTGGGCAACCCAATATGTTTCAGCCTAACTCTACATTCTGCATTTTTCCCTGTTCTTGTCTCAGTTGTATATGTGAATGTATTATGCCTGTTACTTGATTGTTAGCACGTTGGTTTGAGAATAATTTATGTATCCATTTCAAATTAACCAATTTTTTATGCTCTACAAAAGAGGATTAACAGATTGAATTGCCAAAAACATATTTATTGTTTATTTTTTCGTAGAATTTGTTGTGTTCCGTATTTTGCCATTCATGAAGTCATTAATGTAAGTAATTTTTCTTGATTTCACAGAAAACCCACAAATCACTTAAATCGTTGGTAATGTGGTCATGTGGTTGCCTACAATTGATGTATTCTTTCAATTTCAATTGGTAACGCCTGTTTTGTAAGGTATTATGCTGCACAATAGGATTGTTCCATTATTGCTTCATTTTTTGGATTGAAGTATTGTCAAGGTTTCATTTATCTCATATAAATGAAAAATTTCGCAAAAATTCAAATACGCTACACAACAGGATATGTAGTATGATGGGAGAATATTTTATATCGATGGGCTATTGTTTTGATAAGTGGTACGTCAACCGTCCGCAAATGGTCTATTATTTGAAATACAAAACTATTGAGAACCAGTAAGGAAAGGCAAAAGTGGGGCGGTGACGACTTTATAATACCCTACACCAACCCTGTAAACACAAAAGGGGGGCTACATCTAATTTTGAACCAATTTTGATGGACTTCGGCAGATGTATCCATATAGATTGCTAAAATTCCTGTATCAAATTTCAAGCAAAGCAAATATGTTCAAAATGTTATAACTACAGTTGACAAGTGACAACAAATTATGAAAAATCTGTCGAACATATATATGGAAGCAACATCAAAATCTAAATCTATTTTGACCAAACTTTTTAGATATTCTGGTAGTCATTGAAGAAAGCGTTGTGAATTTTGGTAAGATTGGTCAATAAATGCGTTTGCAGTGGCTTTAGAAGTGAAAATCGGGCGATATACATGTATGGCAGGTATACCTAAACCTGATACAATTTCTATGAAATGCACCAGTAATTTTAAGAGTCATACGAAAATCCTTCGTATGCCAAATTTCGAGAGAATCAGTTAAAAAATTAGCACTTTATTGCAATATTTCTCAAAATCGGACAAACATATACATGGAAGCTATATCTAAATCTGAACCGATTTCGACCAAACCTTATGTATATTGAGGAAGTCGTCGAGGAAAGCGTTGTACAAAATTTTGGGAAGATTGGTAAATAAATGCGCTTGCAGTGGCTCTAGGAGTGAAAATCGGGCGATATATATATGAGAGCTATATCTAAATCTGAACCGATTTCTATGAAATTTACAGATAATATTGAGAGTTATGAGAAAATCTTTCCTATCAAATTTCGAGAGAATCGGTTAACAAATAACCATTTCATTGCTGTATTAATGCAAATCGGACAAACATATATATGGGAGCTATATCCAAATCTGAACCGATTTCTATGAAAATCACCACTGTTATTGAAAGTCTTAAGAAAATCCTTTCTGCCCAATTTCGAAAAAATCGGTTAACAAATGACCATTTTATTGCTGTATTACTGCAAATCGGACAAACATATATATGGGAGCTATATCCAAATCTGAACCGATTTCTATGAAATTCACCGATAATATTGAGAGTCATGAGAAAATCCTTTCTGCCAAATTTCGATAGAATAGGTTAGCAAATGACCATTTTATTGCATTATTACTGCAAATCGGACGAACATATATATGGGAGCTATATCCAAACCTGAATCGATTTCTATAAAATTCACCGATAATATTGAGAGTCACGAAGAAATCCTTTCTGCCAAATTTCGATAGAATCGGTTGACAAATGACCATTTTATTGCATTATTACTGCAAATCGGACAAACATATATATGAGAGCTATATCCAAATCTGATCCGATTTCTATGAAATTCACCACTATAATTGAAAGTCATAAGAAAATCCTTTCTGCCAAATTGTGAGAGAATCGGCTAACAAATGACCGTTTTATTGCTGTATTACTGAAAATCGGACGAACATATATATGGGAGTTATATTCAAATCTGAACCGATTTTTTCCAACTTCAATAGACTTTGTCTCTAGGCCGAAAAACGGACCTATATCAAATTTTAAGACGATCGAAAAAAAATGGCGTAGAGTAGTTTGTACACAAATTAACATGGACAGACGGACAGACAGACGGACAGACAGACGGACAGACAGACGGACAGACAGACGGACAGACAGACGGACAGACAGACGGACAGACAGACGGACAGACAGACGGACAGACAGACAGACGGACAGACAGACGGACAGACAGACGGACAGACGGACAGACAGACGGACAGACAGACGGACAGACAGACGGACAGACAGACGGACAGACAGACGGACAGACAGACGGACAGACAGACGGACAGACAGACGGACAGACAGACGGACAGACAGACGGACAGACAGACGGACAGACAGACGGACAGACAGACGGACAGACAATCGGACAGACAGACGGACAGACAGACGGACAGACAGACGGACAGACAGACGGACAGACAGACGGACAGACAGACGGACATACAGACGGACAGACAGACGGACAGACAGACGGACAGACAGACGGACATAGCTAAATCGAATCAGAAAGTGATTCTGAGTCGATCGGTATGCTTATCAATGGGGCAATTTCTCCTCCTTCTGGGTGTTACAAACTAATTCACTAACTTATATTACCCTGTACCACAGCAGTGGTGTAGGGTGGGTATAACAAGTAAAAGCGCGCTAAACTCGGCCGGGTCGAATCTTGAAAACCCACTACCATGGATTCTGCTAAAAATTTAAACAAAATAAATTTATTTGAAGGGCATTATTATACCCTGCACCACCACTGTGGTACAGGGTATTATAGATTTGTGAATTTGTTTGCAACGCTAAGAAGAAGAGCTAGACCCATTGATAAGTATACGGATCGGGTTAGAATCACTTTCTGATTCGATTTAGCCATGTCCGTCTGTCCGTCTATCTGTCTGTCCATGTATTCTTGTAATCAAGTTACAGGTCGCATTTGTTGTCCGATTTTCTCGAAAATATACACATGTCACTTTTTTGGCCCAAGGACAAACGCAATTGATTTTGAAAACAATCGGTTCAAATTTAGATATAGCTCCCATATATATCTTTCATCCGATATGGCGTTTAAGGCTGTAGAAGCCACAATTTCAGTCCGATCTTTACAAAATTTTGCACGGGGAGTTTTATTTGACGTCCTAATTTGGGTGAAAAATTTCATGAAAATCGGCCCATATTTAGATATAGCTCCCATATATATCTTTCATCCGATATGGACGTTTAAGGTTGTAGAAGCCACAATTTTTTATCGATCTTTACAAAATTTGGCATTGGATGTTTTATTTGACGTCTCCATATGTGTGCAAAATTTCATAAAAATCGGTCCAGATTTAGATATAGCTTCCATATATATGTTTCGCCCGATTTGCACTTAAATGGCCGTAGTAGCTACAATTTTCAACCGATCTGCACAAAATTTGGCACGGTCTGTTTTGTTATTGCACTTAATATATCTCGAAAATTTCATATAAATCGGTTCAGATTTAGATATAGCTCCCATATATATCTTTCATCCGATTTGAACTATTATAGTTGTAGAGGCCACAATTTTGGTTCGATCTTTACCAAATTTGGCGTGGAGTCGTTTTTGCGAACCCTCAATGTATGTGCATAATTTCATAAAAATCGGTTCAGATTTAGATATAGCTCCCATATATATTTTTCATCCGATTTGGCTTTTTAAGGCTGTATAAGCCACAATTTTGGTCCGATCTTTACAAAATTTCGCTTGAGGTGCTTTATTTGACGTCATCATATGTGTGCAAAATTTCATAAAAATCGGTTTGGATTTAGATATAGCTACCATTTATATTGGGTTGCCCAAAAAGTAATTGCGGATTTTTCATATAGTCGGCGTTGACAAATTTTTTCACAGCTTGTGACTCTGTAATTGCATTCTTTCTTCTGTCAGTTATCAGCTGTTACTTTTAGCTTGCTTTAGAAAACAAAGTGTAAAAAAAGTATATTTGATTAAAGTTCATTCTAAGTTTTATTAAAAATGCATTTACTTTCTTTTAAAAAATCCGCAATTACTTTTTGGGCAACCCAATATATTGCATCTAATATGGACCGATCTGGACAGATCTCTACAATATTGGGAGTGATATGTTCTAATAGACGTCCCAGTATGTGTGCATAATTTCATCAAGTTCGAGATGGATTTAGATATTTCTCCAATATATATCTTTTATCCGATAGGGCCTTTAAAGGCAGCATAAATTTTTCTCCTATGTAAGAAAATTTTACAATGTTTTATGTGAGGTTTCCATAGGTATGCAAATCTAAAGTCTGACTAGATTTGAAGATAAGTTCTTTATATTAAAAGTAGTTCCTAGACTAGGTGGTGTAGGGTATTACATTGTCGACTCCGCCCGACTTTTGTGCCCTTCCTTAATGGTTTCTTAATGCAATTTTATCTCCAACTACCAATTAGAATTGTACATGGTCCGATACGAATATATCAATGTTTTGCAAAGAAAATAACTTAATTCTATTTCCTATGGTGTGGGTTGTACAAATGTACCTTAGACATCATTCTTGTGTTGCTCTTTTTATTCTAGAATTTCAATTTCAATAAGGAATTGTTTAAATTAAAATTGATTTGGCATTTAAGAAACGAAAAATATTCGAAATTTACATCAATTGCTTTAAAATTTAGTCAGTTATAAAATAAACAAAACTCAGACTATACATGAATATTGCCGGGTTTCCTGCAACCTGTTTCTTACTCGCATGCAAGAGTGAGAAGCCATAAAATGTGGAAAATAGGAAAAGTTTTATATAGAATATGAAAATTCCAATGAACTATCTAAACGCTAGAAGTTTATTGTTTACAACAATTTGCACATTTTTTTTGGCTTCGAAGGTTAAAATTGCCATATGAAACAAGTAAGAGCGTGCTAAGTTCGGTCGGGCCGAATCTTATATACCCTCTACCATGGATCGCATTAGTCGAGTTCTATGCGCGGTCACTCTTTTTAGGCAAACAAAGAATATTGAATAATAACTGTTATGCTATTGGAGCTGTATCAAGTTATAGTCCGATTCGGACCACGAATGAATGCTGAACATTGTAGAAGTCATTGTGTGATATTTCAGTTCATTCGGATAAGAATTGCGCCTTGTAGGGGTCCAAGAAGCAAAATCGGGAGATCGGTTTATATGGGAGCTGTATCAAGCTATTGATTGATTCACACTATATTAGACACGAATGTTGAAGGTCACGAGAGAAGCCGTTGTACAAAATTTCAGCCAAATCGAATGACAATTGCGCCCTCTAGAGGCTCTAGAAGTCAAGATCCCAGATCGGTTTAAATGGCAGCTATATCAGGTTATGTACCGATTTACGCCATATTTAGCACAGTTATTGGAGGTCATAACAAAACACCACGTGTTAAAACACAGCCAAATGGGATAGGAATTGCCCCCTCTAGAGACTCAAGAAGTCAAGATCCAAGATCGGTTTATATGACAGCTATACCAGATAATGAACCGATTTAAACCATACTAAAACGAGTTGTCGGAAGTAATACCAAACCACCACGGGCACCATAAATGCATATGTTACGGGCTTAAGACCCTAAACCGTTATAACGGTTTATATGGCAGCTATATGTAAATATGGTTCGATATGGGCCATATTCGGTTTGAATATCGGGGCCTCTAGTACAACTTCTGTTTCAAGTGTCAGCGAAATCGAGTAAAAACTGCAGCTAGTTCAGGCCTTAGACCCTAGATTGCTAGATCGGTTCACATGGCAGCTATATCCTATATATATATATAGTCCGATATGGCCCATTCAAAAACTTAAACTGCGTATGGAAGAAATACGAGTATGTGCAAACTGTTTACTCAATATCTCAGTTTTTATACCCACCACCGTAGGATAGGGGGTATATTCATTTAGTCATTCCGTTTGCAACACATCGAAATATCAATTTCCGACCCTACAAAATATATATATTTCGGATCGACGTAAAATTCTAACACGATTTAACGATGTCTGTGTGTCTGACCGTCTGTCCGTCCGTATGTTGTAATCACTCTACAGGCTTCAAACATTGAGATATTGAGCTGAAATGTGGCACAGATATGTCTTTTTGATGCACGCTGATTAAGTTCTTGAATGGGCTAAATCGGACCATATTTCGATATAGCTGCTATATAGACCGACTTTCCCATAAAGGGTCTTATGCCCAAAAAACTACAATTTTCATCCAATTTTGCTGAGATTTGAAACACTGAGCAGTTTTAGACTTCCCGACAACTGACCCCAATATGGTGTAGATCGGATTTAGATATAGCTGCCATATGGACCGATCTCCCGATAAAGGGTCTGAAGACCATAAAAGTTTTATTTATTGACCAATTTCGCTGACATTTGCAGCAGTGAGTTATTTTAAGCCTCCCGACATCTGACCTAAGTATGGTTCAGATCGGACTATAGTTAGATATAGCTGCCATATAGACCGATCTCCCGATAAGTGGTCTGAAGCCCATAAAAACTTTAATTATTGTCCAATTTAGCTTAAATTTGAAACAGTGGGTAACTTTAAGCCTCCTGACATCTGACCTAAGTGTGGTTCAGATCCGACTATATTTAGATATAGCTGCCATATAGACCGATCTCCCGATAAATGGTATAAAGCCAATAAAAGCTTTATTGTTTAACCGATTATGCTGAAATTTGAAACAAAGAGTATTTTGAGGCTTCTCAACTTTCAACCTGAATATGGTTTAGATCAGACTATACTAAGATATAGCTGACATATAGACCGATCTCCCGATAAAGGGTCTGAAGCCCATAAAAGCTTTATTTATTGCCCAATTTCGCTGGAATTTGCGGCAGTGAGTATCCTTAGGCCTCCTAACATAGGACTCAAATATGGTTCAGATCGGACTATATTTAGATATAGCTGCCATATAGACCGATCTGCCGATAAAGGGTCTGAAGCCCATAAAAGCTTTATTTTCTAACCGATTGTGCTGAAATTTAAAACAGTGAGTATCTCTAGGCCTCCTAATATGGGACCAAAATATGGTTCAGATCGGACTATATTTAGATATAGCTGACATATAGACCGATCTCCCGATAAAGGGTCTGAAGCCCATAAAAGCTTTATTTTTTCCCCGATTTCGCTGAAATTTGAAAAAGTGAACTATTTTAGGCCTACCAACATCTCTCCCAAATTTGGTTCAGATTGGACTATATTTAGATATAGCTGACATATAGACCGATCTCCTGATAAAGGGTCTGAAGCCCATAAAAGCTTTATTTATTGCCCAATTTCGCTGAAATTTGCAGCAGTGAGTTATTTAAGCCTCCCGACATCAGACTTAAGTATGGTTCAGATCGGACTATATTTAGATATAGCTGACATATAGACCAATCTGCCGATAAAGGGTCTGAAGCCCATAAAAGCTTTATTTTCTAACCGATTGTGCTGAAATTTAAAACAGTGAGTATCTCTAGGCCTCCTAATATGGGACCAAAATATGGTTCAGATCGGACTATATTTAGATATAGCTGACATATAGACCGATCTCCCGATAAAGGATCTTAAGCCCATAAAAGCTTTATTTTTTCCCCGATTTCGTTGAAATTTGAAAAAGTGAACTGTTTTAGGCCTACCAACACCTGACCCAAATATGGTTCAGATTGGACTATATTTAGATATAGCTGTCATATAGACCGATCTCCCGATAAAGGTTCTGAAGCCCATAAAAGCCCTATTTATTATCCGATTTTGCTGAAATTTGAAACAGTTGTTAGTTTTAGGTCTCCCGACATCCGCCCCAAATATGGTTTGGATCGGACTATATTTAGATATAGCTGACATATAGACCGATCTCCTGATAAAGGGTCTGAAGCTCATAAAAGCTTTATTTATTTCCCAATTACGCTGAAATTTGAAACAGTGGGTTATTTTAGGCCTTCCGACATCTGACTTAAGTATAATTCAGATCGGACTATATTTAGATATAGCTGACATATAGACCAATCTGCCGATAAAGGGTCTAAAGCCCATAAAAGCTTTATTTTTTCCATAATTTCGCTGAAATTTGAAACAGTGGGTTATTTTAGGCTCCCCGACATCTGACTTGAGTATGGTTCATCTGACTTGAGTATGTGCCGAATTTGGGTGCGTAGGTTATCCAATATACATCGGATTGTGACGAAAGTGGGTTTACATATATACCCGAGGTGGTGGGTATCTAATCGGGTATTTCAATCGTCATAGAATTTTACGACGATGAAGGATCGGATATTGGATATTTCGATGTGTTCCAAACGGCAGGACTAAATGACTTTACCACCTATGGTGGTGGATATACGAGGGATGCCTTTTATATTTCGAGATTGAACAACCCTTGTGTTGCAATCTGCCAACTGAGAGATCATTCGTAGAGCTTAACATTTTTGAGGTTATACGTACTCAGAACGTTTTGACATACGAGCGCTATTTGCGTTGTTTACAGTAACTTGAATGATTCATCTCGGTGTGATTATTTTTTACAACTTTCGACCTTAACAAACTCAACAACAGTGCATCGATCAATTTATTCAATTTTTGGCTATGAAGCTCCATCAAGGACCAGTGTTTATCGATGTTATGGTGAGCTCAACCGTGGTCGTAATTCACTCCAAAACGAATTTTGTGACCAAATTATTCAAAATCGGACGAAAATATATGTGGGAGCTATATTTAAATATAAACCGAAGTCGACCACTAACGGTACACCTATTGAAGTCATAAAAGGATGTATTGAGCAAATTTTTGAGAAAATTCAATAAGAAATACGCTTATAAATTTTGTGAAAGTGAAAAATGTTCGACAAACTGCTATATGGGAGTTATTATCAAATCCAAACCGATTTCGATGAGTTTCGTTGGTATTGGTCAAGACTCGTAAAGGTTCCTTGGTGCCATATTTTGTAAAGATTTGTTTGCAAGTTACCACTTTATGGCAATATTAGTCCTAATTGGGAAAACATATACATGGGAGCTATATCCAAATCTGAACCGATTTCTCCAAATTTCAATAAAAGTTATGTCCTCCTGCGTACATTTATTTGCATGAGCACATCACATTTATGTTCCTTTCAAAAAAAAAAAAAATTCACTGATACTGCTCAGAGAACATCTGAAACGTTTGACACTGCGTTGAAAGTACAAAGAGAACCAAAAAAAAGAAACAAACGCTCACTGTAAGCCAAAATGGAACATTCTTATAATTTGAAAGTAATCTTAATGCGAACAAGTAACGCTGCTTCCCATTAAAACTGTCGTAAGTGAAATTAAAACTGCGTAATCTCGAAAATGCCACACGTGTTCCGAGTAACTGCCTGGCTTGCAACATGGTTGCCTGGAATGAGCATTAGCTGGCGTAAGCGTTTGGCAGAAGGTTGGAATGCTTGGTTGGTTGGCTCCTAATGAAATGAAATGTTGTTCGAAATATAATTTAATTTTCTTGAGTGACTTTTTATGTACATGAATGGGTACGTATTTTCGCACCTGTGCCAGAAAGCAACTTTTCTATCATCGCTCTATTCAGACTTTCACGCCCCATGCCATTTCTTTTTTCTTTTGCCGTAATATTCAGGAGAATAAAAAAAAACACACACACACACAAATATACTTTCGCAGCAGGCGCCACATCACCGTACATACATACACATAAAATTATTACACCTAGCTGAAGCCCAACAGCATGGTGCACCATGACTCAAAATTGCTGGTGTTTTGTTGCGTGAAAGAGCATTACTATTTGATGCCTCATTCCCCGGTTCTCATGACCCCATCAAATATTTCCCCCCGCTTCCTAAAAGCAAACCTAAATTCAATTGGATTTTCCAATTCGTGTTGCAAAAGTTTTTAATAACTTTTCAATAATAAAATTTCGTTGTTACCGCTATTTCGTGTGTGCACAATATACACTGCATATTTTCGAATAGGTACACATGGGTTAAATGCAAGCTTGGCCATGAATATTTCATTAAAGAACGGAGGCAATATTCTCACATATCAAAGAGTGCTGTCCGATTCAAGTTTAAGCTCAATGATAAGGGACCTCCTTTATTTTGGGCGAGTATGAACGGCGTGAGACACCTCTTTTGGGAGAAATTTTTCCATGGCATAGTAACTCACAAATGACGCCAACATTAGAAGGGGGATATTCACTGTTGAAAAATGTGTCTGATGTTTTCGAATTCGAACCCAGTCGTTCAGTGCCATAGGCGTACATGCTAACCTCTGCGCTATGTGTGTCTGTCCGTCTGTATGTCCGTCCGTCCGTCTGTTTGTCTGTCCGGCCGTCTGTCCGTCCGTCTGTCCATCCGTCTGTCCGTCCGTCTGTCCGTCCGTCTCTCCGGCCGTCTGTTCGTTCCTCTGTCCTCCCGTTCCTCTGTCCTTCCGTTCGTCTGTGCGTCCGTCAGACCGTCCGTCCATCCATCCGTCCGTCCGTCTGTCCGTTCGTTTTTCCGTCCTTCTGTCTGTCCGTCTATCTGTCTGTCCGTCCGTCCGTCTGTTCGTCCGTCCGTCTGTCCGTTCCTCTGTCCGTCCGTTCCTCTGTCCGTCCGTTCGTCTATCCATCCGTCTGTCCGTCCGTCTGCCCGTCCGTTGGTCTGTCCGTCCGTCCGTTCGTTCGTCTGTCTGTTCGTCCGTCTGCCTGTCCGTCCTTCTGTACGTCAGTCTGTCTGTCTGTCCGTCCGTAATAAAAGTCACATTTATTATCCTATTTTGCAGAAATTTGGGACAGTGAGTTGTGTTAGAACCCTCAACATCCTTCGTCAATTTTGCGCCGATCGGTCCAGATTTGGATATAGCTGTCATATAGACCGATCCGCCGATTTAGGGTGTTAGGCCCATAAAAGCCACATTTATTATTCGATTTTGCTGAAATTCGAGACAGTGAGTTGTCCAAGGACCTTCGACATATTTCTGCAATTTGGCTCAGATCGGTTCAGATTTGGTTATAGCTGCCATATAGACCGATCCTCCGATTTAGGGTCTTAGGCCCATAAAAGCCACATTTATTATTCGATTTTGCTGAAATTCGAGACAGTGAGTTGTCTAAGGCCCTTCGACATATTTCTGCAATTTGGCTCAGATCGGTTCAGATTTGGATATAGCTGCCATATAGACCGATCCTCCGATTTAGGGTCTGAGGCCCATAAAAGCCACATTTATTATCTGATTTTGCTCAAATTTGGGACAGTGAGTTGTGTCAGACCCCTCAACATCCTTCGTCAATTTTGCCCAGATCGGTCCAGATTTGGATATAGCTGCCATATAGACCGATCAGCCGATTTAGGGTCTCAGGCCCATAAAAGCCACATTTAATATCCGATTTTGCTGAAATTTGGGACAGTGAGTTGTGTTAGTGTTAGACTCCTAGACATACTTCGTCATAGGATGGGGGGTATACTAATTTCGTCATTCTGTTTGTAACTACTCGAAATATTCATCTGAGACCCCATAAAATATATATATTCTTGATCGTCGCGGCATTTTATGTTGATCTAGCCATGTCCGTCCGTCTGTCTATCTGTCGAAAGCACGATAACTTCCGAAGGAATAAAGCTAGCCGCTTGAAATTTTGCACAAATACTTCATATTAGTGTGTGTCGGTTGGTTTTGTAAATGGGCCATATTGGTCCATGTTTTGATATAGCTGCCATATAAACCGATCTTGGGCCTTGACGTCTTGAGCCTCTAGAGTGCGCAATTCTTATCCGATTGAAATAAAATTTTGCACAATGTGTTTTGTTATCATATCCAAAAACTGTGCCAAGTATGGTCCAAATCGGTCCATAACCTGTTATAGCTGCCATATAAACCGATCTTGGGTCTTGACTCCTTGAGCCTCTAGAGTGCGCAATTCTTATCCGATATGGATGAAATTTTGCACGACGTGTTTTGTTATGATATCCAACCACTGTGCCAAGTATGGTTCAAATCGCTTCTTAACCTGATATAGCTGTCATATAAACAGATCTTGGGACTTGACTTCTTGAGCTTCTAGAGGGCCCAATTCCTGTCCGATTTGGCTGAAATTTTACATGACGTATTTTATTCTTACTTTCAACATATATGTAAAATAAGGTTCAAAGCGGTTCATAACCTGATATAGCTGCAATATAAACCGATCTGGAATCTTGACTTCTTGAGCCTCTAGAGGTCACAATTATTATCCGATTTGCCTGAAAGTTTGTGCGACGGATCCTCTCATGACCATCAACATACGTGTTTATTATGGTCTGAATCGGTCTGTAGCTCGATTCAGCTCCCATATAAATCGATCTCTCTATTTTACTTCTTGAACCCCCAAAGGGCGCAATTCTTATTCGATTTGGCTGACATTTTACACAGGTCTCCGACATATAATTTAATTGTGGTCTGAATCGGACCATATCTTGATATCGCTCTAATAGCAGAGCAAATCTTTTTTTTTTATCATTTTTTTCCCTAGGACGAGATGGCGGAAAAAGAGCTCGACAAATGCGATCCATGGTGGAGGGTATATAAGATTCGGCCCGGCCGAACTTATCACGCTTTTACTTGTTTCTTTTGGTATTGATGTTGCTTTGCCTAGCTTTTGCAAATGACAATATTTGAAAACAGTTGAAACTATGCCGTACCTTATCAAATGCTTTGGCAGTGTTATGTGTGTGTGCTTTGAGTTTTGACTAACAGGCCCAACAATCATGTATTTTCAAGTGCTTTGGACTGTGGAGGCATTACTCTATGAAATGTTTGACTGTGTGAGAACGCTGATAGCTGGATTGTAAGCGCGGGTATGAGTATGCGTATTTATGTGAGAGTTTCTAAGAACTTTGCACATTTTTCGGAACATTTTGCTTTTTTTTTTTACATGTCAGACATTTACTTCAGTTTGGTTCCCTTTGTGGTCCATGGTACTTTAGTACTTTTAATATTCTCTAAGGTTTTGATCCATCGAAAGAACGAAGAAGAAAAACCTCAGGACGATGTAACTTCAAAGGTGTATGGGTGGGTGTGTCTATTCGTGTGAGGAAAGTCTTTTTCCACACATTTTATGATTGATTTTACAGCGGTATTTTTCCATCCATAAATAATCAAATATAGAATGAATAATGGAGCTGTTAACCATGGCCAATGTGCGGAGATGGTATGTTTTGTGACAATATGCTGCCATGCCCATACACACACACACACACACACACACTCTCTCAAATATGTAAGGGGAGCTTTAAATTTGGAAGATTAAAACTTTCCATCGCATTAAAGCAATACGTTTGAGCTGTGTGATGTTGTTGGATTTTTCCAATATTAGCATATGACTGTGTAAACACATTTTCCGTTGATCCATATTTGCTCTCAAATTCTGCAAATGCTGTGCATAAACCTAATTTGCATTCGATAATAGCGAATAATGCACTTTTGCACGGATTGACAACACATCGATAGCAGCGATGTTGCATTATGACAATAGACTTAACAATATTTTGATTTAATAATGCTGCATTACCGAGAGAGAGTGCACTCTGTGATTGAAGAACCATTGTGTGTTCCAGCACTGGTTGAGGGGGAGAGATTTAAATCATTTCGTAATATTTCTTGGGCAATGAAGTGCAATTTCTAATTTCATAACAGTTCTCTATATTGAAAGGTATTTCATATAAATTAAAAATCGGCAAAAAATAAGTCCTCCGTGACATCGAGTATTAAAACCAGCAAATCAGTCTATAGCACCGCGTAAATAGGTCCACCCATCTCCGATAGCCATATATCCAGGATATATTGAACAAGTAAAAAGGCGTTAAGTTCGGCAGGGCCGAATTTTGGATACCCACCACCTTGGGCATATATGTAAACCATTGCATACCTTTTTATCCCATAGCAGTTATATCGAAATAGGCTCCGATTTGGACCAAATACTACAATAATAAGTACTGTAGCTATATCTAAAAATAAACCGATCTGAACCATATATGGCATGGATGTCGAAAAGCCTAACATAAGTCACTGTGTAAAATTTCAGTGAAATCGGATTATAAATGCGCCTTTTATGGGGACAAGACTTTAAATCGAGATATCGGTCTACATGGCAGCTATATCCAAATCTGGACCGCTTTTGGCCAAGCTGCAGAAAAATGTCGAAGAGCCTAACACAAAGCACTATCCGAAATTTCGCCAAAATCGTACAATGAGTGCGCCTTTTATCGGCCCAAAACCTTAAATCCAGAGATCGGTCTATATGGCAGCTATATCCAAATCTGAACCGATCTAGGCCAAATTGGCGAAAAATGTGGAAGAGCCTTACACAATTCACTGTCCCAAGTTTCAGCAGAATTGGATAACTAATGTGACTTTTATTAGCCTATGACCCTAAATCATAGGATCGGTATATATGGCAGCTATATCCAAATCTTGAGCGATCTACACCAAATTATCGAAAGATGACGAAGGATGTAGCACAACTCACTGTCCCAAATTTCAGCAAAATCGGATAATAAATGCGGCTTTTATGGGCCTAACACCCTAAATCGGAAGATCGGTATATATGGCAGCTATATCAAAATCTAGACCGATCTGGGCCAAATTAACGAAGAATGTCAAAGGGCCTAACACAACTCATTGTCTTAAATTTCAGCGAAATCGTATAATAAATGTGGTTTTTATGGGCCTAAGACCTTAAATCGGAAGATCGGTCTATATGGCAGCTATATCCAAATCTGAACCGATCTAGGCCAAATTGACGAAGAATGTCAAAAGGCATAAGACAACTCACTGTCTCAAATTTCAGCAAAATCGGATGATAAATGTGGTTTTTATGGGCCAAAGACCCTAAATCGGAAGATCGGTCTATATGGCAGCTATATCCAAATCTGGACCGATCTATGCCAAATTGATGAAGGATTGCGAAGGGCCCAACACAACTCACTGTCCCAAATTTCAGCAAAATCGGATAATAAATGCGGCTTTTATGGGCCTAAGACCCTAAATCTGAAGATCAGTATATATGGCAGCTATGCCAAAATCTAGACCGATCTGGGCCAAATTGATGAAGGATGGTGTTTAGATTTCTAAACATGGGATATTAGTTGATGTGTGTCATGGAAATGTTTTAGCCTTGAGAACGAATAGATAAGATACTTTCCATTTTTTGTTTATTTTAAAGGATAGTTTTAAGGGCCGGCATAAATGTGATAAGAGTTTATATTTTTACCTAGCCAACGCATCGCACAGGGATAAGTGGAAGATAGTTTTTAATGTGCGTAGATAAGGAAATAGTTAGGGATTATCAGAAAACACAGCGGTCTGAATGGCAAGCATATGGCTTGCAGCTGGACAAATTTATTTAGTATCTGCATAGGATGTTTATCGTCTTTGTTTATGATCTTATTTTCCCAAAGTGATTATTTTTAGATTTGCCTGCCTTTCTTAGGATATTTAGTTTGTAGTTAGTTTTAAGTTTATATATAAGGATGAGATTTTGAAGAAATAAATGAGTATCAAAAAAGTACTCCGGGATTAAACTCGTTTTATTCATTTGGTCCTTCGAACCTTCGGTACGGTTAAGTGTGTTTAAAGTAAAAGTTGGTGATTCTTGCAAAGTAGTAAAGAATAAACAAAGATTTAATACACGTATCGAATCAGTGTAAGTGATTTAAAATTGAAAGAAAAATGTTCACAAGGAGTCAATCGGATTCTCTGTTGGAGAAATTGAAAAACCTTGAACATTTGTTGGCAGTAAAAGCAGTTGACCTCGATGTGGAGGAAATGTTACTGCCAGTTGTCAAGAAAAATAGAAAGTGGCTGCAGGAAATCATTGTAGGCTACAACAAGTTAAACAAGGATATCGGAAAGTCGTCCAGTGGGCATGAAGAAGAGGTCCAGGAGCTGCAAAGACGAGTAGAAGAAGCAATTAGCAAAATGGATAAAATTGTGCAAGGGTTTGAGCAGCAAGAAAAAGGAGCCTCAGCCAAAGTGGCAGCTAATCAGGACGCAGAGATAACGCAAGGCAGTGCGGAGAAAAAATTAATGGTAACGCAAGGTGCAGCTGCATTGGCACCTAGCGAACAAACGGCAAATGAGAGTAACACCCAGCCGAGAGATCAGGCAATTAGCAGAGAGCAAGAAAAGCCTGTGTCGAAGCTAAGAAGAAAATTTGAATTGAAGTATAGAACTATTACAAGAAAGCTGGAAGTAATAGAAAGCAGATTGCCAACTGCGAATAAAAGTTATTTAAATATGCAATGGCTGGCGTTGCAATCAGAGTATGGACAACTGGAATCAATAGTGGAAATAATTATTGATGATGATGACGAAGATGATTTAGACATGATTGAAGCTTGGGACTGTATCAGGGAAAGATACGTGGATGTCTGTGTGGAAATTGAAGAACGTGTGGAAACAATGCAAAATACAGGATCAACAAGTTTAATTAGATTGGAAGAGTTAAAAGTGCCCATATTCAGTGGGTATATCAACGATTGGAATTCCTTCAAAGAAATATTTACAAAGTTAGTAGAGGAGGACAGAAGGCTATCGGAAGTCGAAAAATTTTATCGACTTAAAAGTGTGGTGAAAGGTGATGCTGCTCGCTTAATACAACATCTTCAAGTGACAGGGGAGAACTACAGTGCGGCATGGAAGATACTGGAGCAGAGATACGATAACCGGCGGCTGTTATTCTGCACATTGTTTGACAAGATCATCGACCACGGCATAATAAATATTCAGTATAGCAACAGTATAAAGCAGCTATTGGATACGGCTACGGAATCATTACATGCATTGAAAGCTATGGGAATGAAGGTAGACGAGGCAGATCCATTCATTGCTCGGATCCTTATTAGAAAGCTAGATAAGGAAGGATTGCTGAAATATGAGCAATGGGTCCAGAAATCAAAAGAAGTCCAAAGGCTAGAGGATGTCCTGTCTTTTCTGGAGCAGCAATACTTGGCTTTGGAAGCGGTATACAGCAAAAAAGGAAACACGCATCAAAGAGCAAAAACAACACAGTCATACCAAACAACTCAACGATCGTGCGCATTTTGTCAAGCATCAGGACATGGGTTAAAAGAGTGCTACAAATTTTTGAAACTGCAACCAGCTGAAAAAGGTGCGTGGGCACAAAAAATGAAAATGTGCAAAATTTGTTTGAGTCACCCGTCGGAAAAGAAATGCTTCAAATTTAACACCAAGTGCGACAAGTGCGGCGGAAAACATATTACTATGCTTCACGTCGAAGGAAACAAATCGCAGGAAACTCAGAGATCAAACTCCAAAGCTCAATTAACTATGGAAGGCAATGCTGTCACTCTGTTGGCAACAGCACAAATACGAGTAAAGGCTGCAAGTGGTGAGCAAATTTTAATGAGAGCCTTAATCGATCAAGGTTCTCAACGCACTTCAATATCGGAAGAGGCAGCCCAAATACTGAGGTTACCCAGAAAGAAGTTAGTTACAGATTTAGTGGGTCTGGGTAACACGACAGTCGGCAGATCAAAAGCCATCATGCAAATTGAAATCAAACCACGGTTTGAGAGCGATGCGGTTCATGTTATAAATGCTATGGTGTTGTCAACATTATCTTCAGCGCAACCTGATAGAAATTTGAACGTCAGTGTGGAGAGCTGGCGAAATTACTGTTTGGCTGATCCGCTGTTCTATAAGTCCGATAGAATTGACTTATTAATTGGTGCAGATTTATATCATGAAATCATTCAAGAAGGGGTAGTCAAAATTGGCTCTTTGTCTGGACAAGAGACGTCACTTGGTCTCATAATCTGTGGTTGCGTTTGCGGACATGAATCTGGAAATGCCGTGATGACGGTTACGAAAGAGCTGGAAAGATTTTGGGAGATGGAGGAAGTATGTGAAGATGACGACGTCAAGGAAGATCGATGCGAGCAGCTCTTTATAACAACAACAACAATAAATGAGGATAAGAGATTGGTGGTGAGATTGCCGTTTAAGGAGGATATCGAGTTGGGCGCATCAAGGAAAATGGCGTTAGCACGTTTTTTAAATCTTGAAAAAAGATTGGAAAAGGATGAAAAGTTACAGAAACAATATTGTGCTTTTATGAAGGAGTATTTGGAGATGGGGCATATGAAAAAGGTCTCAAGAAGAAATAGTGGAAAGTACTATTTACCACATCAAGCGGTGATAAGAGAAAGCCATCTTACAACAAAAGTTCGGGTGGTATTTGATGCTTCAGCCAAGACATCGAATGGTAAAAGCTTAAACGACGTACTTGAAATTGGTCCAAAACTACAACAAGATATATTTCAAATTCTATTGAAATGGCGATTATGGAGATTTGTCTTGGTAGCGGATGTGGAGAAAATGTATCGACAAGTGTTAGTAGCAGATAAAGATCAGTCATACCAATGCATATTGTGGCGCGAGAATAAACATATGCCAATTGAGGAGTTTGCGCTAACGACTGTTACCTACGGAACAGCATGTGCTCCATTTCTGGCAAAACGAGCTCTAATTGAAATTGGAAAAGAGTGCAGCGAACGGAATCCAAAGATTCAAGCCATCATAGAAAATGATTTTTACATGGATGATTTGATGACAGGTGCTGATTCAGTACAGGAATGCATTGGAATTCATCATGACATCAGCCAACAATTGGATAAGTTTGGTTTCAAGCTGCGTAAATGGATGTCTAATGAAAATGACATATTGGAGGCAATACCAAATGTTGGCGAAAATCAAGTCATTAGGATTGAGGAAGGCGAAACAATGAAAACGTTGGGTGTTCAATGGGATCCCCATACAGATAATTTTGCTTTCTATTTTCAGATCATTGAAGATAACAAGTTGACTAAGCGGAAGGCGCTTTCCACACTGGCCAAGATATATGATCCTTTGGGTTGGCTGGCTCCTCTAACCATTCTAGCCAAGCTATTCATTCAGCGACTATGGGTAATGGATATGGCATGGGACGACCAGTTAAGCTCTGAGATGATAAAGGAATGGGATGTCATCATGAGGAAATTGCCCGACTTAGCAGAAATCCGAATACCGCGTTGGTTGTCTACCTCATCACTAATGGAAATAGAACTGCATGGTTTTGCTGATGCTTCGGAAAAGGCGTACGCAGCTGTCATATACATCCGGGCCGCAAACAAAGTTACGTTGGTAGCAGCAAAATCTAAGGTAAACCCAGTGAAAAATAGGAAAACACTGCCAAAACTTGAATTGTGTGCAGCGCATCTGTTGGCTAAATTGATGCTTAATGTGGAAAAGTTAATAGTCCAAAAACAACAGAAATATTTATGGAGCGATTCAACTATTGCTCTAGCATGGATCGCAAAGGCTGAAAATATTAAAGACAAATTTGTTCGGGTTAGAGTAGAGGAAATTAAGAAGTCTGTTCCTGGTGCCGTATGGGGTCATGTGCGATCCAAGGAGAATCCAGCGGATGCTGCATCAAGAGGGATGAAGCCAGAGCTGCTAAAAGGAGATGAGTTATGGTGGAGTGGTCCACATTGGCTGCTGGAGAAAAACAATTGGCCCATATCGACGGTTCAACCCTTTGTTGGAGTTCTAAAGGAAAATAAACAGGAAGACGATGTCATCATGCAGTTAATTACGAGGATTTCTAGCTACAAAAAACTCATAAGAATTATAGCATATGTGCGAAGATTTATTGAACGTGCTCAGCGTAAACCAGGAAAAAATGAATTAACTGCGGAAGAAATAAACGAGGCAGAGCAATTAATAATTACGAGCGTGCAGGCAAACCAATTTTCGTTAGAGATTTCGTGTCTAAGGAATGGCAGCGAAGTACCGACGAGGAGCAAGATATGTGGACTAACACCGTTCATTGATGCAGCTGGAGTGTTGAGAGTTAGAGGCAGGCTGGAGAATTCTGGTTTAAGCTTCAACAGAAAGCATCCAATTCTATTGGGGAAAGGTTGTCTGGTGGATCGAATAATTGATGGCATCCATACAGAAACGCTACATGGAGGTGCGAAACTCATGGAAAATGAACTACGCAGCAGATATTGGGTGATTGGTGCCAAAAATGCCATCAAGAGAGCAGTTCGGTCATGCGTCAAATGTTTGCGTTATAGGCGAGAAACTGCGGCTCAATTAATGGGTAACCTACCAGAAAGCAGAGTTTGTGTGTCTCATCCATTTGATCACACAGGAATTGATTATGCAGGTCCTATTCAAATGAAGGTGTCTAAAGGAAGAGGACAGCGAGCTTACAAAGGATACATAGCTGTATTTGTTTGTATGGCAACCAAAGCATTACATTTGGAGGCAGTCAGCGATCTAACAACAGAAGCGTTTTTGGCTGCGCTACGGCGATTCTTCAGTAGAAGAGGAAAAAGTAGCCATATATATTCGGACAATGGCACTAATTTCGTGGGAGCGGCAAGACATCTGGATAAAGAGTTCGTCAAAGCGGTGCAGCAAAATTCAGACGTGGCTCATATATTAGCATCTGAGCGAATACAGTGGCACTTTATTCCGCCCGGAGCTCCTCACTTCGGAGGATTGTGGGAGGCTGCCGTGAAGTCTGTGAAGCACCATTTGAGACGGGTTGTTGGTGAAACGAAATTAACGTATGAGGAAATGGCAACGTTTTTGTCGCAGATAGAAGCTGTTCTCAACTCTCGTCCCTTGTGTCCACTCAGTGAGGATAACTGCGAGATTTTAACGCCAGGACATTTTGTAGTCGGAAGACCATTGCTAAGTATTCCAGAAAGAGGCGTGGAGAATAAACTGGGATCTTTAGACAGGTGGAAAATAATTCAAAGAATGCGGGATGATTTCTGGAAACAGTGGCGCAATGACTATCTGAGTAGTCTTCAGC
Organism: Stomoxys calcitrans; assembly: GCF_963082655.1. Lineage (NCBI taxonomy): Eukaryota > Metazoa > Arthropoda > Insecta > Diptera > Muscidae > Stomoxys > Stomoxys calcitrans. Next base: position 255,640,707 of record NC_081552.1, on the reverse strand, counting down.
AGAGAGTAAAATGGAAAACTCCAGTACCAAATATCAAGGTTGGACAGATGGTGATAGTGAAGGATGAAAATACTGCTCCTGGAAGGTGGCCTTTGGGAAGTATTGCGGAAGTACATAAAGGCAAAGATGGAAAGGTTCGAGTCGCTACAGTAAAGGTCGCTAAACAAAAGGGGTTGTTAAAACGGCCCATACACAAGTTATGCCCGCTGGAGATATTCGCTAATGGTGGTGAAAAGGAAGCCGACATTGAAGTGTCGCAGACATATATTTGCAAATTACCTCAAAGAAGAAAAATAAACGTAGCAATGATGTTATGGATGATCATGGCAATGATGGCAAGTGTTCAATCGATGTCAACCTCAATTACCGGCGGTGCGATAAAAGAATTGGGAAATGACACAATCATTTATATGGATAAAATTGGCAGAATCAACCGAGTAACATCGTCATGGAACCTTATGACATATTTCGATCTGCACGGGTATTTTGTCACGGTGAATCATCTGGATAAGGGTCTAGAAGCGTGTAAATCATTATGTGTTCGGCTGAGATCGTTCGAGCAGCAGTGCGACACGCAGATGGATATTATGACGAACAGACTGAACACTATAGATGAGAACCACTTGTTACTCTCACACAAAAAACGCCAACGAAATAAAAGGGCTCCTTTAGAGTTTGTTGGGTCTCTTTTCCACATTCTTTTCGGAGTAATGGATGCGGACGACAGAGAGAGTATGGAAGCAAATATGAAAAATGTACTTGAAAATCAGCACAACTTGAAATATTTGGCTGAGAAGCAAACGTCTGTGGTGGAAGCAACGCTTAATGTGCTGAAAAAGACCACGGATGAAATAAATGGACAGTTTAAAGAGCTGAATGAGAAGGTGCAAAACATAAGTCAGATGCTGAACACTGACTATTCCCTCTTCAAAAAGGCGATGGACTTCTTCGCGGTAGCCGATCAACTTAGCAGCTTGTTTACTGAAGTGGAACATATTCAAGCCAGGGTAATTGGCTTATTAATTGACATCAACCATGGAAAAGTAAATCCAAATTTAGTACGGCCAAACCAGTTGCAGGCAGAGGTGATGAAAATAAAGGATCAGCTACCTAAAGGACTAAGGTTGCCTGGTGAGAAGGACGATGTTTTGCAGGCAATATACAAGGTGATGACGGCGCATGGTCTGCTGGTGGAAGAAAAATTAGTGATTGACGTGCAGATTCCCTTGGTAGAAAAATCATCAGCAGAAATATTCCGCGTCGTACCACTGCCGATGGTGAGAAACGGAACCGCAATGGTAGCAGCTTTAAGACAGCAGTTCCTGGCCTACAACTATGAAATGGATGCTTATCATCTACTGTCGCAGTCATCGATGAACCAATGTCAGCTAACTGGTGAAGATGAATTTCTTTGCAGAGGCAACTGGGCCTGGGAAGACGCCAACGATCATTCATGTGAGCTAGCAGCGCTTAAGCCAACAAGTAAATATGGCTGCCAGTTTTTGAAGACTCAGAACAGGAATTTTTGGATTGAGCTGAAGACAAGAGGATCATGGTTGTTTAAAACTAAAGATCAAGTTTCGGCCCATATTCTATGTGCTGAGCGCACTAAAGGAGTATTTGAATTACCAGGCCTAGGTATCATCACTCTCCAGCCTGGGTGTACTGCTAGGATTGGACGAACCGTATTAACTGCGTCACAAGAAGCAAAAACTGAGATGTCCTATAATTCCACATCATATATCTTGAGAGAGGTGAAGGACATAGCGATGGTGGACGAGCTAAACTACAATAAAATCGATCATTCGTCAACGATTCAAGGATTGGAGGAAGAAATTAAAATGATGAAGGCGAATCCGATCCACCTTAAGGAGCTATCATGGCATCACATCAGTGGTCATATTTCACTAATCTCTACCTCTATTTTAATAATATTATTTTTAAGTTATGTAATCTATAAGTATTTAACAAGAGAAAGTAACATAGTTGTTGTTCGTCCTCGGGATGTTTAGATTTTAACATATATATTTGAATTACAGTCCATTTTGCTGAATTTTTACAGTTTATAAGTAGAGCTATTTCATAATTATTTTTGGCCGCCCGCAGAATGTTTAGATTTCTAAACATGGGATATTAGTTGATGTGTGTCATGGAAATGTTTTAGCCTTGAGAACGAATAGATAAGATACTTTCCATTTTTTGTTTATTTTAAAGGATAGTTTTAAGGGCCGGCATAAATGTGATAAGAGTTTATATTTTTACCTAGCCAACGCATCGCACAGGGATAAGTGGAAGATAGTTTTTAATGTGCGTAGATAAGGAAATAGTTAGGGATTATCAGAAAACACAGCGGTCTGAATGGCAAGCATATGGCTTGCAGCTGGACAAATTTATTTAGTATCTGCATAGGATGTTTATCGTCTTTGTTTATGATCTTATTTTCCCAAAGTGATTATTTTTAGATTTGCCTGCCTTTCTTAGGATATTTAGTTTGTAGTTAGTTTTAAGTTTATATATAAGGATGAGATTTTGAAGAAATAAATGAGTATCAAAAAAGTACTCCGGGATTAAACTCGTTTTATTCAGATGGCGAAGGGCCTAACACAACTCACTGTCCCAAATTTCAGCAAAATCGGATAATAAATGCGGCTTTTATGGGTCTAACACCCTAAATCGGAGGATCGGTCTATATGGCAGCTATATCCAAATCTGGACCGATCTGAGCCAAATTGGCTAAAGATGTCAGAAGGCCTAACACTACTCACTGTCCTAAATTTCAGCAAAATCGAATAATAAATGTGGCTTTTGTGGGCCTAAGACCCTAAATCGGACGATCGGTCTATATAGGGGCTGTATCAAGATATAGTCCGATATAGTCCATGTTCGGACTTAACCTGCTTAGCCTCTCCACTTCCTTCCAGGTTTCCTATCGTCGCCTCGATTATACCGCGATGGTATGAGCTGCTGCCATCCTCAATCCATTCTCCCATCGCCTTAAGTCTCATAGCCATCTGTATGTCAATGGGTCGGATATCTACAGGGTGGCTGATGAATATTGCTACAATGATGAATATTGCTACATTTTTTTTTCGGTGTATGGAATACATTTTTCTTTTATTCATGTTAAATTAAATTATTAAATTAATTATTAAATTATTATTAATTAAATTAATTAATTAATTAATTAAATTAATTATTAAATTATTATTATTAAATAGAAAAAAAGTTATTACATTTTTTTTTGGTAGCGGCTTTCATCAGCCACCCTGTAGAATAGTCTCCAATGCCCTAATGTGCGTGGCCCTCATCGCTCGGCCTATGCCAAGACAAAATGTTCTCTGAAGCTGGTATTATAACTTAGTGCGTTTGCTTTTAACACCCAGAAGGAAGGGAGATAGATCCATTGAATCACTGATCGACTCAGAAGCACTTTTTGATTCGATTCAGCTATGTCTGTCTGTACGTCCGTCTGTCTGTCCATGTTAATTTGTGTACAAAGTACAGGTCGCAGTTTTCATCCGATCGTATTCAAATTTGGTACAGGCATGTGTTTCGGCCTAGAGACGAAGCCTATTGAAATTGGAAAAAATCGGTTCAGATATGGATATAGCTCCCATATATATGTTCGTCCGATTTGCAGTTATAATGTCATAAAATGGTCAGTTGTTGACGGATTCTCTCGAAATTTGGCACGAAGGATTTTCTTATGACTATCGATATTATTGGTAAATTTCATGGAAATCGGTTCAGATTTGGATATAGCTCCCATATATATGTTTGTCCGATTTGCTGTAATACAGCAGTAAAATGGTCATTTGTGAACCGATTCTCTCGAAATTTGGCAGGAAGGATTTTCTTATGATTCCCGACATTACCTTTGATTTTCATAGAAACCGGTTCAGATTTGGATATAGCTCCCGTATATATGTTCGTCCGATTTGCAGTAATATTGCAATAAAATTGTCATTTGTTAACCGATTCTCTTGAAATTTGTTAGGAAGGATTTTCTTATGACTACCAACACTACAGGTGAACATCATAAAAATCGGTTCAAATTCAGATATAGCTTCCATATATATGTTCGTCCGATTTGCAGTAATATTGCAATAAAATGGTCATTTGTTAACCGAATCTCTTGCAATTTTTTGGGAAGGATTTTCCCTTGACTCTCAACATTACTGATGAATTTTACGGAAATTGGTTCAGATTTAGATATAGCTCTCATATATATATATATATATATTGCCTGATTTGCATTTCTAGAGCCACTGCAAGCGCATTGTTTGACCAATTATGGCAAAATTTTGCACAATGCTTTCCTCGACGACTACCCCTTTATCTGAGAAGTTTGCTTGAAATCGGTTCAGAATTAGATATAGCTCCCATATATATGCTATTCACATTTTGGGTAATTTGCCATAATGTTGTCATTTGTCAACCGTAGTTTTTCCAATTTGAACATATTTGCTCGCCGAAGTCCATTAAAATTGGTTCTGAATCGGATATAGGTCCCACATTGTACTTACAGAGTAGGTGTACAGTTTTATAAAGTAGGCACCGCCCCACTTTTTCCCTTCCTTACTGGTTTTAAAATGTTTTAATGCCGATGCTCTTTTACTAGGTTTCTAGAATAATGTCTTTGTTTAAACTAAGCCGCAAATTGAGAAACAAGTAACCATGACATAGATGTCGCACCATCATACTTAAAGATTTTGTTCTTCAGCCACTCAAAACTCTAGTTTCAGCTTGTTGTATGGAGTTTGGACTTTCTTAAGGATTTCCATTTTTCGCTTTTTGTATGGGGGCAATGGGTCTCAGTTTGTGTTGGTTATAAATATTTTTTTTCTATTATGAGTAGAATAATAACTAAAGCAGGAATGTCACAACAGGATATCAGTAGTGCTTATTTTATAAAGTGGGCATCTTAGTAGGCAAGTATCACACTGGGAATATGGGAAATGGCAGCAGTTTCTGGCTTTCGGTCTCCAAAGTGTTTTCATTTGAATGGTGAACACAAATTGTTGTGGCTTTGTGACAACATTTCCGGCAATCAAGTTCCCAACATTTTAATTAATATTTTTCCTTTTCTTTGGCAAAGACCAACGAGGACTCTTTTTCTAAGATTACGAAAGGAAGTCTTGTTGTACTTTGGTCGTAGTTATTACTAATCCACTTTGTACTGCCAACAATATTTGTTTGACACTTTGAGTAAAATCTGTGCATAAATGAAAACCAAATGAAACTTGGAAGTTAATTTAGTTATTTTCTTGCTTCTCTCACGTCCTCTCCCCCTCTCTCTCTCTCTCTCCCTCTCTCTCTTTCTCTTCCCCGCACTCAATTATATAGGCTTTGGGAAATGCAAGCTGTGAGAAGTATTTATTGTGCGTACAATGCCTTCAAAAAGTTCAAAGTATCAAAAGTTGGTATGCTATGGTGTACCAGAAGGTCTTAAGATGAGAAAATATATTGATTTTATTGGGGGGGAAAAATTGCTTACTTTTCATATGTGCGAGATGAGGACTTTAAAGAGACTTTATTCTCTTTGTTTGTGTGTAGTTCCTTGTGTGTTTATTGGACAAATAGTCAAGAAAATCAATGTACATGCAAGTTTAAAATGTTTTGCAAAAGAAATGGTACTTGTAATTGCATTACTTTAATTAAAATTTTATTCTTCTTTTAATAAATTTAATATCTGGGCAACGTTGCACAGTGGTACAAATGGCGTAAAATTAGAAATAAGTCCACAACTGTTTATTTGTTATTCTCAGCAGTATACAATTTTCAAGTCATTTGTGTTGGAGGACACAAAAAAATGAAGTTGTTGGTCTATATCAACAATACAGGGTGAGGTACAGGTTGTCAAAGTTGACCGTTTTCGTCATCTTCACTTATGGGTCTACAACTTTTGATCTACTACGATGATTTGCATGATTTTAGACTTAAACAAGTAAAAATGCGTTAAGTTCGGCCGAGCCGAACTTTGGATACCCACCACCTCGGGTATATATGTAAACCACCTTTCATCAAAATCCAATGAAAATTGCATACCTCATGTGCCATAGCAGTTATATCGAAATATGTTCCGATTTGGACCAAATATTGGGTTGTCCAAAAAGTAATTGTGGATTTTTTAAAAGAAAGTAAATGCATTTTTAATAAAACTTGGAATGAACTTTAATCAAATATAATTTTTTTACCCTTTTTTTCTAAAGCAAGCTAAAAGTAACAGCTGATAACTGACAGAAGAAAGAATGCAATTACAGAGTCACAAGCTGTGAAAAAATTTGTCAACGCCGACTATATGAAAAATCCGCAATTACTTTTTGGGCAACCCAATACAAATAAGTACAAGTCATTGTTCAATTGTTTACAACAAAACATTGGTCTTTTTAGTAGCTATATATAACAAGTAAAAAGGCGTTAAGTTCGGCCGGGCCGAACTTTGGATACCCACGACCTCGGGTATATATGTAAACCACCTTTCATCAAGATTCGGTGAAAATTTCATACCTTATACTCATATACCTCATACCGATCTGAACTATATACGACACGGATGTCGAAAAGCCGAACATAAGTCGCTGTGTCAAATTTCAGTGAAATCGAATTATAAATGCGCCTTTTATGGGGCCAAGACTTTAAATCGAGATATTGGTCTACATGGCAGCTTTATCCAAATCTGGACCGATTTGGGCCAAGTTGCATAAACATGTCGAAGAGCCTAACACTAAGCACTGTCCCAAATTTCGGCGAAATCGGACAATAAATGCCTCTTTTATGGGCCCTAAACCTTAAATCCAGAGATCGGTCTATATGGCACCTACATTCAAATCTGGACCGATCCGGCCAAAATTGAAGAAGGACGCCGAAGAGCCTAACCAAACTCACTGTCACAAATTTCAGCGACATCGGACAATAAATGCGTCTTTTATTGCCCCAAAACCGAAAACCTAGATATCGGTATATATGGCAGCTATATCCAAATCTGGACCGATCTGTGCGATATTGCAGAAGTATGTCAAGGGGCTTAACTTAACTCACTGTTCCAAATTTCGGCGATATCGGGCAATAAATGAGCATTTTATGGGCCTAAAACCATAAATCAAGAAATCGGTCTATATGGCAGCTATATCCAAATTTGAACCGATCTGGACCAAATTAAAAAAAATATGTCAAAGGGCCTAACACAACTCACTGTCCCAAATTTCAGCAAAATCGGATAATGAATGTGGCTATTATGGGCCTTACACCATAAATCGGAGGATCGATCTATATGGCAGCTATATCCAAATCTGGACCAATCTGAGGCAAATTAACAAAGGATGTCGATGGGCCTTACACAATTCACTGCCCCGAATTTCATCAAAATCGGATAATAAATGTGGCTTTTGTGGGCCTAAGACCGTAAACCGGAGGATCGGTCTATATGGCAGCTATATCCAAATCTGAACCGATCTGGGCCAATTTAACGAAGGATGTCGATGGGCCTTACACAATTCAATGTCCCGAATTTCATCAAAATCTTATAATAAATGTGGCTTTTGTGGGCCTAAGACCCTAAATCGGAGGATCGGTCTATATGGCAGCTATATCCAAATCTGAACCGATCTGAACCAAATTGAAGAAATATGTCAAAGGGCCTAACACAACTCACTGTCCCAAATTTCAGTGAAATCGGACCATAAATGTGGCTTTTATGGGCCTTAGACCATAAATCGGAGGATCGCTCTATATGGCAGCTATATCCAAATCTGAACCCATCTGAGCCAAATTGACGAAGGATGTCGAAGGGCCTAACGCAACTCACTGTCCCAAATTTCAACAAAATCGGATAATAAATGTAGCTTTTATGGGCCTAAGACCCTAAATCGGCGGATCGGTCTATATGGGGGCTATATCAAGAAATAGTCCGATATAGCCCATCTTCGAACTTAACCTGCTTATGAACAAAAAAAGAATCTGTGCAAAATTTCAGCTCAATATCTCTATTTTTAAAGACTGTAGCGTGATTTCAACAGACAGACGGACAGACGGACGGACATGGCTAGATCGTCTTAGATTTTCACGCTGATCAAGAATATATATACTTTATAGGGTCGGAAATGGATATTTCGATGTGTTGCAAACGGAATGACAAAATGAATATACCCCATCCTTCGGTGGTGGGTATAATAAACCGATCTGAACCATATAAATACAACAAAGATGTCGAATAGCCTAATATAAATTACTGTGTCAAATTTCAGTGAAATCGCATTATAAATGCGCCTTTTATGGGGGCCACGACTTTAAATCGAGATACCGGTCCATATTTCAGCTATATCAAAATCTGAACCGATCTGTGCCAAATTGACGAAGGATGTCGAAAAGCCTAACACACGTCTCTGTTCCAAATCGGATAATAAATGCGCCTTTTATGGTCCAAAACCTTAAATCGAGAGATAGGTCTATATGGCAGCTACATCCAAATCTGAACCCATCAGGCCCAAATTGAAGAAAAAAATCGAGGAGCCTAAGACAACTTACTGTACAAAATTTCAGCAAAATCGGATAGTAAATGCGGCCTTTATGGTCCTATGATCCTAAATTGGAGGATCGGTCTATATGGCAGCTATATCCAAACCTGTACTTGAAATGACCATGCATGGCATTTTACCTTGCAAATGTCGCCAATATTAAGAGGGGATAAACACCGCTTTGTCCGATGTTCTCGCCAGAATTCGAACGCGTTCAGCGTCATAGGCTACGAATTCGATATCCGCATTCAGGGTGAAGTGTCCCCACCCTAAAAAGACATTAGAGTGTTAAAGAAGGCGCAGCGGAGTGGGCCCGGTTGGGCAATTCTATTCAGTAGATCATAAATTATAGCTGCTGCAACTTCGAAAATTAGAAAGTGATTAGTTTTGACAACCTGTATTAAAGATATAGATCACCAACGCCCTTTTCTTAAAATCGAATGTCCTCCTCTACGATTGACTAAAACATTTTGTTTTGCTCAGATCAAATGATAACAAGTAAAAGCATGCCATGTTTGGCCGGGCCGAATCTTATTTACCCTCCACCTTGGATGGCATTTTTCAGGTTCTCTGCCCGGTATCTCCTTATAGGCAAACAAAGGATAATGAATAAGAGTTGCTATGCTATTGGTGCTAAATCAGCTTATGAACCGATACTTGGCTTGGATGTTGGAGACCATTGTAGATGTCATTGGGCCTTGTTTCATTCTTTACTTTTTAGCCTGGCCATTTTTGTGCAAAGGTCAAAAAGACTCATTAAATTCCATCTTGGTATAAGACTTTTATCTACCATAAATCTATTCAATGCGAGGATTTATATGACTACCCCTCTCCACTTTCATGCAAGACAACACTACATATTTATTGAATACCCTTTTTTGGAAAAAGGAACATCCATTTTTAACAAGCTAAATAAACCCCGTTGACATTTCCATTGCGGATAGCTGGGTGGCTGGCTGGCAAACATTTATAATTATGTTTATTATGTCACATTATTATCTAAAACTGTGTTGTACTAAATCATATTTTTCAGTGTTTTAGTTTTATGTCTTCTATTATGTTTATTCATGCCACTGTCATCTTTACTGTTTCATAGTTTTCTAGGCCCCCGAGGTGAAATTCGTACTGCGACCGTCATTTTATGCTGCACTTTTTTCACCCCTCGCCCTTTGGTGTACACCACGATGTGTTTAACGTGCGCATACATTGGTAAAAGTGTGAGGATAACAACTTGCATACAAACCCGCACACACACACACACACACACACTCACAGACAGAGATGTACTCAGCAAGGGCAACAGTAAAAAAAAAAAGAATTTGCTGTTGGTTTACTAGAGGGATATGTGTTTTTACAGCACGATTCGTCCCTTGGCACCCACTTGTTATCCTTTTGCTTCGCTGTGGCTGCAGCACAGCCGCCAAAGCAAGCGAGCCATTGTCGCCAAATATGTAATCCCTGTATGTGTGCGAATTCGTTGGCTGTACAATTTATTCTCATCCAATTTTATGTAACAAACTGAAACTTAACACTGCTTGCAACATAAACAAAAGGGTTATCTCTTGTGGCCTAAATATGTGCAGTCATCTCAAATGGTTGAAATGACAATTTCGTGCCCCTGATGTTGTAGTATCTACTTCAGAAGCAGTACAAAAGTGTTCGCCGTTTGGACTCGGCCATAAAAAGGAGGCCCCTTATCATTGAGCTTTAAACTTGAATCGGACTGCATTCATTGATATGAGAGAAATTTGCCCCTGTCCCTTAGTAAAATGTTCATGGGCAAAATTTGCATTTGCATACGAAAGTGTTTAACCATAAGCAGTGGTATCATCAATGCTATGGTCAACTTGAAAAATGTTTTCACCAATCACCGCTCCAAAAAACAGAATTTCAATGAAATTTTCTCCAAAGACAATGTGCCAACAAACAAATTTCTAACGACAAAATTGCAATAACTTTTTCTCTAAAGGCAATATTTCAATGGCATGTTCTCCAGAAACACAATTCCAATAAATTGTACTGTTCGGACAAAATGTCAATGAAATTTTTATAACCTATACCATAGGAATGGGGGGTGTAGTAATTTCATTATTCCGTATAAGTAGACTTTTTATAGGAAAGTTAAAACAAGCAAAAAGGCGTTAAGTTCGTCCGGGCCGAACTTTGGATACCCACCAACTCGGGTATATATGTAAACCACCTTTCATCAAAATCCGGTGAAAATGCATACTTGATGCCCAATAGCTGCTATATCGAAATGTGTTCCGATTTAGACCAAATGCCAATAAGTACAGTAGCTATAATTAAAAATGAACCGATCTGAACCATATACGACACGGATGTTGAAAAGCTTAACATAAGTCACTGTGTCAAATTTCAATGAAATTGGATTAAAAATGCGAATTTTACAGGGCCAAAACTTTAAATCAAGAGATCGGTCTATATGGCAGCTATATCCTAATCTGGACCGATTTGGGCCAAGTTGCAGAATTTTATCGAAGAGCCTAATAGAAAGCACTGTCCCAAACCTAGGCCAAATCGGATAATAAATAAGCCTTTTATGGGCCCAAAACCTTAATTCGAGAAATCGGTCTATATGGCAGCTATATCAAAATCTTAACTGACTAGGGCCACGTAGCAGCAAAATGTCGATGGGCCTAAGACAACTCACTTTCCCAAATCTTAGCAAAATCGGACAATAAGTGCGCCTTTATCGGCCCAAAACTTAAATCGAGAAATCGGTCTATATGGCAGCTATATTCAAATCTGAACCGATTAGGGCCAAGTTCCAGAAAAAAGTCGATGGGCCTAAGACAACTCACTTTCCCAAATTTCAGCAAAATCGTATAATAAATGTGGCTTTTAAGGGCCTAAGACCCTAAATCGGAGAATCGGTCTATATGGCAGCTATATCAAAATCTGGACCGATCTGGGCCAAATTTACGAAGAATGTCGAAGGGCCTTAGACAACTCACTGTCCCAAAATTCTGAGACGTAGGACTATAAGTGCGCCTTTTATGGGCCCAAAACCTTAATTCGAGAAATCGGTCTATATGGCAGCTATATCAAAATCTGAACCGACTAGGGCTACGTAGCAGCAAAATGTCGATGGGCCTAAGACAACTCACTTTTCCCAAGTTTCAGCAAAATCGGATAATAAATGTGGCTTTTAAGGGCCTAAGACCCTAAATTGGAGAATCGGTCTATATGGCAGCTATATCAAAATCTGGACCGATCTGAGCCAAATTTACGAAGAATGTCGAAGGGCCTTAGACAACTCACTTTCCCAAGTTTCAGCAAAATCGGATAATAAATGTTGCTTTTATGGGCCTTAGACTCTAAATCGGAGGATCGGTCTATTTTGCAGCTATATCCAAATCTAGACCGATTTGGGACAACTTAACGAATTATGTCGAAGGGCCTTACACAACTCACTTTCCCAAATTTCAGCAAAATCGGATAATAAATGTGGCTTTTATAGGCCTAAGACCCTAAATCGGCGGATCGGTCTGTATGTCAGCTATAACCAAACCTGAACCGATCTGAACCAAATTAACTCATGACGTCGAAAGGCCTAACACAACACACTGTCCCAAATTTTAGCAAAATCGGATAATAAGTGTGGCTTTTATGGGCCTAAGACCCTAAATCGGCGGATCGGTCAATATGGCAGCTATATCCAAATCTAGACCGATCTGAGCCAATTTAAAGAAGGATGTCGAAGGGTTCAACACAACTCACTGACCCAAATTTCAGCAAAATCGGATAATAAATGTGGCTTTTATGGGCCCAAGACCTTAAATCCGAGGATCGGTCTATATGACAGCTATATCCAAATCTAAACCGATTTGGGCCAACTTAACGAAGGATGTCGAAGGGCCCAACACATCTCACTTTTCCAAATGTTAGCAAAATCGGATAATAAATGTGGCTTTTGTGGGCCTAAGACCCTTAATCGGAGGATCGGTCTATATGGCAGCTATATCCAAATCTGAACCGATCTGGACCAAATTAAAGAAACATATCAAAGGGCCTCAGACAACTCACTTTCCCAAATTTCAACAAAATCGGATAATAAATGTGGCTTTTATGGGCCTAAGACCCTAAATCGGCGGATCGGTCTAAATGGGGGCTATATCAAGATATAGCCTCCATTTAGACCATCTTCGAACTTAACCTGCTTATGGACAAAAAAAGAATCTGTGCAAAATTTCAGCTCAATATCTCTATTTTTAAAGACTGTAGCGTGATTTCAACAGACAGACGGATGGACGCGTCTAGATCGTCTTAGATTTTTACGCTGATCAAGAATATATATACTTTATAGGGTCGGAAATGAATATTTCGATGTGTTGCAAACGGAATGACAAAATGAATATACCCCCATCCTACGGTGGTGGGTATAAAAATCAATTTGTGTTTGTTTGTAGGTTTGTTTGTGTGTTCCTAACAGACTCAGAAACGGCTGAACCAATTTTCTTGAAATTTTCACACTTGGTTCATAATGATCCCGTGGTGAAAATCGGGTTCTACATTTTTTGATATCTGAAGGGGGAGCGAACCCTCCCCCTTACCCTGATTTTCAGTAACGCCAGATATCGGAGATGGGTGGTGCGATTTAAGCGAAATTTTTTGTGCTCTCATATAGTACCCTAAAAATAAAAAATTGGTATCCAAATTTTGGATGGGGTACCTAGGGGGGCTGCCCCACCCTTAAACCTACCAAATATGTATTTAGACCAATCGCGACAATATGGGACTCAAATGAAAGGTATTTAGGATGAGAAAACGTTTCTGATATCCAATTGTCGGACCAAGTGCTAGGGGGACCACCCCAAGCCCCAAAACACCCCTAAATCGAACATATTTACCGGCCATGGCAATATGGGAATCAAATGAAAGGTATTTGCGAGTAGAATACGAATGCGATATCCAAATGTGGGACAAAGTTTCTGGGGGTCCAACCCTTCCCCAAAACACCCCCCAAACAGAACTTATTTACTGACCATGGGAATATGGGGATTAAATAAAAGGTATTTGAATGTAGAATACAAATCTGATATCAAAATATAGGACAAAGTGTTTGTGGGGCCGCCTCTCCCCAAAAACATCCCCCAAAGGGGACATATTTACGACCATAGCAATATGGAACTCAAATGAAAGGTCTTTGAGAGTAAAGCACAAATTTGATATCAATATTCGGGAAAAGTGTCTATGGGGCCACCCCACCCCCACAACAACACCCAACCCCCAAAACACCCCTAAATCGGACATATTTACCGACCATGGCAATATGGGACTCAAACGAAAGGTTTTTGCGAGTAGAATGCGAATCTGATATTCAAATTTGGACCACGTTCCTTGGGGTCCACCCCTTTCCAAAATACCTGCCAAATGGGACTTCTCACTGACCATGGGAATATGGGGCTTAAATAAAAGGTATTTGAGTGTAGAATTAGAATCTTATATCCAAATATGAGACCAAGTGTTTGGGGGCCGCTCCTCAGCAAAAACATCCCCCAAAGGGGACAAATTGGCGACCATAGCAATATGGGGATCAAATGAAAGGTCTTTGGGAGTGAAGCACGAATCTGATATCAAAATTTGGGAAAAATGTCTATGGGGCCACCCCACCCCCACAACACCACCCAAATAGTAAGTACTTGCTGACTTTTGAAATATGAGGTTCAAATAAGAGGGTTTTTAGAGTGGAACACGAATCCGATATATATTTTCAAGGCCAACTTACTGAGTTGCCACCCATCCCCCAAAACACCACCCAAGCTGGTCATGTTTGCCGACTAAGGAAATATGGGAGCTCAAATTAAAGGTATTTGGGAGTAGACCACGTATCTGATATCAACATTAGGGGCCAACTGTCTAGCGGACGTCCCACCACCATAACAACCCCCAAATAGGACGTATATGCTCACCAAGACAATTTGGGTCTTAAAGAGAGTGGAACTAAATATTCATAGTTTTTAGGGGCAATACCCCACACCGGACATATATGCTGACTTTTGCAATAAGGAGTTTAAATGAAATTAGAAAACGATTTTGATATTCAATTTTGAGGCCAATGGCAATCTGGGTTTCAAATGGATGATATATAGGTATATGAGAATAGAGCACGTTGCTGATATATATGGGTTGCCCAAAAAGTAATTGCGGATTTTTTAAAAGAAATTAAATGCATTTTTAATAAAACTTAGAATGAACTTTAATCAAATATACTTTTTTTACACTTTTTTTCTAACGCAAGCTAAAAGCAACAGCTGATAACTGACAAAAGAAAGAATGCAATTACAGAGTCACAAGCTGTGAAAAAATTTGTCAACGCCGACTATATGAAAAATCCGCAATTACTTTTTGGGCAACCAATATTATCCGGGCTTAGTGTTTGGGGGACCATTCCAATCCCCAAAACACCCCTAAATCGGGCATATTTACCGACCCTGACAATGTGGGGCTTAAATGAAAGGCATTGGGGGGTAGAGCAAGAATTGATACCCATTTTCGAGACCAATTTTCGGGGGGTCTACCCCTTTCCCAAAATACCCCACAAACAGGAATTTTTTAGTGACCATCACAATATGGGGCTCAAATAAAGGTATTTGGGAGGAGACTACGAATTTGATATCCAAATATAGGATCATGTATTTAGGGCATCACCCCTTTCCCAAAACACCCCCAAAGGGAAAAACATTTTTCGATCATGCCAATATGTGGCTTAAATGAAAGGTATTTGAGATTAGAAAACGAATTTGATTACCATTCTTGGGGCCATGTGTTTGGGGGAAGCCTCATACTGTAAACTACTCTTAAGCCAATGGCAATATGGGGTTTGAGAGAAGAGCACGATGCTGATATATTTTCAGGGCCAAGTATCTGGGGGACCACCTCTCCCCCGAAAACACCACTAAATCAGACATCATGAGAATATCGGGCTGAAATGAAGTATTCTAATAATGGAGTACACCTTACATCCAAACTCATATTCGTAGACTAATAAAGATCCTATGGGATTCGGATAAAGGCACTTATATTGTTAAACTCTTAGTCAAGTTAGCATGGTATTTCACTAAAAGATCTTTAATTGTCGAAAATAAATATTCCAAAGAAACTTTTGTTCCATATAAAGTATAGGCTATGAAAAGTTCTCCTGGCCGGAGTTGAGCAAAATTTTTCCACTCCATCTCCGACTCCAGCGAAATTCCCGTACCTCTACAAAGCAGCCCTGGTTTTAGATGGTGGATTTTGATAATCATGACGTCAAATTAACTTTTGCCACTAGTTCATATATTTGAAGTTAAATAACCGATAATTTTCCAGAATATGATATACATCCATGGTGGTAGGTATTCACAGTTTGGCCCATTTTTACTTGTTCAAGTTTTGTTGTTGTGTTTTAATTAATTCTCGTTTTCAAATACCCAACTAGGCGCCCTGGTGCTTGTCGAAAATAAAGTTTTGCATGAACTGAAGTGCAAACCCTTTCGAAAAAAAAACTCTTTCAAATGTTACTACATTTCTATGTGCGAAAGTCCTCCACAGTTTTCGCATACATACGAGAGGCTTTGGCCACTTTCATGCTTTGTAGCCATTTACATATCTAGCCTCAGCATAGCCATGTGTGTGCAAGCCCATACAGATACTTTTTCATATGGAGGATGTAGGTAAATTATTTACATGTTACAAAGGACGAGACAAAAGTCCCTTGGCGAGAAAAAGTATCCTTTTTCTGCGAGAGAGTTCTATGGCGGTGACCGTAAACGTATAAACATCCATTTTATGAGCTGAGCTCAGCCAGCCTCATCCCATGGTGTAGTCGCCCTGCATGCCTTTGCTGTGTGGTGTAGCATTGCGTTGTGTTGCGTTGCGTTGCCAGTTGAGCATCATCCTTTTTGTACATTTTTATTTTAATGAATATTAATATTGTCGTAACATTTACACATAGTTTGCTAAAGTAGTTTAAAGCCCCTAATTATGACCCATCTTGAAGCGGCAAAATGTCTAAGCCGTAACGAGTGCCCATTTCCCCAGCAGACCTTTTATGACTGCATCGTTGGGCAAAGATGATCCTTTGCTGTTGTTGTGCCATCACTAATTAGGAGATGTAGATGTCGTTGCCGATGTAGTTGTTCCACTCACATCACAAAGGCCGCCCGCACTCAAATCTGAGAGACTATCAGAAATGGGTCGCCCCAAAGCGAACGAGGATTGTGTAACGGCAACTGGGTGCTTTTCTTCATGTGCAAGTGTGTCAAGATCATGTTTCAAATTAATTGGAGGTTACAAGACAAAACTACAACATTTATGTGGTATTTGGGGGGGAGGGGGGGATAACTTTAGAATTTTAATAAATAAATTTTCCCCAAAATTGTTTACTTTTCTGGTATAGTAATTTTGTATAAGGTTGTAAAAAAAAACACAAGTAGATTAAGATGCAGTGCAATAAAATTCTAAAGGACATTTTTTAATGCGGGAACATGTTTGGAGTTTTTCGGATTACTGTCTTTGTGTAATTGACAGTATATCTTTCGTAAGGAAGTGTACCTCATATATTAAAGCTCAGATTTTCAATTAACTCTTTCATATATTGGATTTTAGTTCCAATCGGGAATGGCTACAAAGATGATTTCGGATAAACATTTTACTTATAAGCTCCCTTTTTATACCCACCACCGTAGGATAGGGGTGTATTCATTTAGTCATTCCCTTTGCAACACATCGAAATATCAATTTCCGAACCTACAAAATATATATGTTTCGGATCGTTGTACAATTCTAAGACGATATAATGATGTCCGTGTGTCTGTCCGGCCGTCTGTTGTAATCTCTCTACAGCCTTCAAAAATTGAAATATTGAGCAGACATTTGGCACAGATACCTATTTTCGATGCACGCTGTTTAAGTTCTTGAACGGGCCAAATCGGACCATAATTCGATATAGCTGCTATATAGACCGATTTTCCGATAAAGGGTCTAATGACCATAAAAACTTTATTTTTGATCCGATTTTGCTGAAACAGTGAGCAGTTTAAGGCTTCCCGACAACTGAGCCAAATATGGTTCAGATCGGACTATATTCATATATTGTTACCGTGTAGACCGATCTCCCCATAAAGGGTCTGAAGAACATAAAAACTTTTTTTTATTACCCGATGTCGCTGAAATTTGAAACAGTGGGTTATTTTAAGCCTCCCGACATCTGACCCAAATATGGTTCAGATCGGACTATATTTAGATATAGCTGCCATATAGACCGATCTGCCGATAAAGGGTCTGAAGCCCATAAAATCTTTATTTTTTAATCGATTTCGCTGAAATTTTAAACAATGGGTTATTTTAAACCTCCCGACATCTGATGGTACAGATCGGACTATATTTAGACATAGCTGCCATATAGACCGATAAAAAATACAAGCTTTATTTTTTAACCGATTTCGCTGAAATTTGCAAAAGTGGGTTATTTTAAGCCTCCCAACATCTGACTTAAATATGGATTAAATCGGACTATATTTTGATATAGCTGTCATATAGACCGATCTTCTGATAAACGGTCTGAAGCCCAACAAGTAAAAAGGCATTAAGTTCGGTCGGGCCGAACTTTGGATACCCACCACCTCCGGTATATATGTAAACCACCTTTCATCAAAATCCGGTAAAAATTGCATACCTTATGTCCCATAGCAGTTATATCGAAATATTTTCCGATTTGGACCATATACTAATAAGCACAAGTAAATGTTCAATTGTGTATAACAAAATATTGGTCTTTTTAGTAGCTATGTCTTAAAAAGAAACGATCTGAAACATATACGACACGGATGTCGAGAAGCCTAACATAAGTCACTGTGTCAAATTTCAGTGAAATCGGATTATAAATGCGCGTATTATGGGGCCAAGTTTTTAAATCGAGATATCGGTCAACATGGCAGCTATATCCAAATCTGGACCGATCTAACCTAAATTGAAGTAGGATGTCGGAGGGCCCAACACAACTCGCAGTCCCGAATTTCATCAAAATCGGATAATAAATGTGGCTTTTATGGGCATAAGACCCTAAATCGGAGGATCGGTCTATATGGCAGCTATATCCAAATCTGAACCGATCTGAACCAAATTGACGAAGGATGTCGAAGGACCTAACTCAACTCACTGTCCCAAATTTCATCAAAATCGGATAATTAATGTGGCTTTTATGGGCCTAAGACCCTAAATCGGCGGATCGGTCTATATGGGGGCTATATGAAGATATAGTCCGATATTGCCCATCTTCGAACTTAACCTGCTTATGGACGAAAAAAGAACCTGTGCAAAATTTCAGCTCAATATCTCTATTTTTAAAGACTGTAGCGTGATTTCAACAGACAGACGGACAGACGGACGGACATGTCTAGATCGTCTTAGATTTTTACGCTGATCAAGAATATATATACTTTATAGGGTCGGAAATGGATATTTCGATGCGTGGCAAACGGAATGACAAAATGAATATACCCCCATCCTTCGGTGGTGGGTATAAAAATGTGGCTTTTATGGGCCTAAGGCCCTTAATCGGCCGATCGGCCGATCGGTCTATATGGGGGCTATATGAAGATATAGTCCGATTTAGCCCATCTTCGAACTTAACCTGCTTATGGACAAAAAAATAATCTGTGCAAAGTTTCAGCTCAATATATCTGTTTTTAACGACTGTAGCGTGACACCCAAGCAGCTAGTCAGGTTTTTGTGCGCTCTAAAAACTAAAAAGTATCTTCGAAGAAGAATATTTTAATTTTTTGGAAATGCTCCAACGTCTCCCCATATGCCCTACACATGCAAACACTTTCCGCACCGATTTTGCATAAGTGCGCTCCTAGTCTTATGTGTCCCGTTCTGACATCAAAATATATATTGACCTTCTTCTTACTTCTTCTCAGTAATGGCCTCGACCTCTCTCGATCCGGATCACCCCTTAAGATTTTCGCCGTCCTACCGAATGTTTTGCTGTTCCACAGTGTTACGTGCGCGTCGACCCGAAAGGCTTCGGGTAACCAAGTTAATGAAAGCCCAGTCAAAGGCAACGAAGGCCAGTCATCTGGCCAAATCATCTGCCCTTTAATTCCCCCTTACTCCGTTATGGCCCCGCACCCAAACGATGCGGATTGTGCCATCCTCAGAGAAAGCTTTAAACTCCTTCATGGCTGTAAGAGTGAACCGCATTATAAATCTCCGAGATCTGGTGTTTTTAAAAATTAGGTAATGAGAAGTGCTTTTTAGGGAAGCGATGGCAGCTCAGACATTTCGACTCAAATATGGATATCAAATACGTGTAACACTCCAATTTGCCATAGTTGGATATGAAGTTCATGTTAGGGGGTGACGCCCTATAGCACCCCCTAAACTGAACTTCATATCCCCCCAAACACTTGACTGCAAAATTGGATATCAAATTCGTTTTATACTCTCAAATACCTTTCATTTGAGTCCCATATTGTCATAATGGGCCAATTGACCTATTTGACGTAGTTTTAGGAGGAAAAGCGCCACCTGGACTTGAACGCCAATTTTAATGTAATATTCGTAATCTACACCCAAATACCTTTCATTTAAGTCTCATATAGCCATGGTTGGCTAATATACCCATTAGCCGATCATGGCGACCTCCCATTACTTGGACCTAATTCTGTATGTATTTTTTTTTATACCCTCCACCATAAGATGGGGGGTATACTAATTTCGTCATTCTGTTTGTAACTACTCGAAATATTCGTCTGAGACCCCATAAAGTATATATATTCTTGATCGTCGTGACATTTTATATCGATCTAGCCATGTCCGTCCGTCTGTCCGTCCGTCCGTCCGTCCGTCAGTTGGTATTGTAAATGGACCATATCGGTCCATGTTTTGATATAGCTGCCATATAAACCGATCTTGGGTCTTGACTTCTTGAGCCTCTAGAGCGCGCATTTCTTATCCGATTTGGATGAAATTTTGTACGACGTGTTTTGTTATTATATCCAACAACTGTGCCAAGTATGGTTCAAATCGGTTCATAACCTGATATAGCTGCCATATAAACCGATCTGGGGTCTTGACTTCTTGAGCCACTAGAGCCTCTAGAGTGCGCAACTTTTATCCGATTGGAATGAAATTTTGCACGACGTGTTTTGTTACAATATCCAACAACTGTGCCAAGTATGGTTCAAATCGGTCCATAACCTTATATAGCTGTCATATAAACCGATCTTGGGTCTTGACTTCTTGAGCCTCTAGAGAGCGCAATTCTTATCCGATTGAGATGAAATTTTGCACGACGTGTTTTGTTCTGACATCCAGCAACTGTGCCAAGTATGGTTCAAATCGGTTCATAACCTTATATAGCTGTCATATAAACCGATCTTGGGTCTTGACTTCTTGAGCCTCTAGAGGGCGCAATTCTTATCCAATTTGAATGAATTTTGGCACGTAGTATTTTGTTATGATATTCAACACCTGTGCCAAATATCGTTCAAATCGGTTCATAACCTGATATAGCTGCCATATAAACCGATCTGGGATCTAGACTTCTTGAGCCTCTAGAGGTCGCAATTATTATCCGATTTGGCTGAAATTTTGTACGACGGATTCTTTCATGACCATCAACATACGTGTTTATTATTGTCTGAATCGGTCCATAGCCCGATACAGCTCCCATATAAATCGATCTCTCTATTTTATTTTTGAGCCCACAAAGAGCGCAATTCTTATTCGAATTGGCTGACATTTTACACAGGTCTCCAACATATAATTTAATTGTGGTCCTAACCGGACCATAGCTTGATATCGCTCTAATAGCAGAGCAAATATTCTCTTATATCCTTTTTTTTTGCCTAAGAAGAGATGCCGGGAAAAGAACTCGACAAATGCGATCCATGGTGGAGGGTATATAAGATTCGGCCCGGCCGAACTTAGCACGCTTTTACTTGTTTTTATTTGTAATCTACTGTCGATTACTTTTCATTTGAGGCCCGTTGCGTAGTTGAACCAAAATTTTAATACGATATTCATTATCTGGACTCCAATACCTTTGATTTGAAACCCAAAATGTGCCCATCGGTCCACTTTTGGTTTTGGGTGGCGTTTTTGGGATAAGGGGGAGGTACCGCCCTCATCCGATATCTAAAAGTATAAAGACTATGTTGCCTTCTAGACAAAACTTACACAATCTGTGAACATTTGAAGAAAATCGGTGCAGCCGTTTTTGATTCTACGGAACAAACAAAAAACCCGAGTCCCCTATAGTCATGATGGGTCATATGCCCATTTATACTTCGAACTGATTTTATATGCCAGATTCGTAATCTACTCCCGCATTCCTGTCATTTGAGAGCCATATTGACATGAACGTCCAACATGTCTCTTTAGCGGAATTTCGGGATTGGAGTGGCCCGATGGATACTTAGACACAAATTTTAATACCATATTCGTATTTTTTTCCAATACCTTTCATTTGATACCCATATTGTCCTTATCCATCTACTTTTGAATTTGGGTGGTATTTGGGTAACGGGGGAGGGTCCGCCCACTTTCGAAATAAACAAATTATACACCTATTTCTCCTTCCTGGACATATTCGCAATCTACTCCCGAATACCTTTCTTTTGAGTTCCATATTGTCCTGATCGGTGCACTTCTATTTTTGGGTAGTACTTTTGGGGTAAGGGGGAGGGTTCGTTCCCCTTCAGATATCCAAAAATTATATAGCCTATGTTTCTTTCCAGACCTATGTACACAATTTGCGAAAATTTCAGGGTAATCGATTCAGCTGTTTTTGAGTCTATACGGAACAAACAAATTTACAAACCCACAAACAAACAAACAAACAAACAAACATACAAACAAACAAACAAGCAAGTAAACACAAATTCATTTTTATACCCTCTACCATAGGATGGGGGTATACTAATTTCGACATTCTCGAAATATGCGTCTAAGACCCCATAAAGTGCATGTATTCTTGATCGTCATGTCATTTTAAGTCGATCTAGCCACGTCCGTCCGTCTGTCTGTCGAAAGCACGCTAACTTTCGAAGGAGTAAAGCTAGCCGCTTGAAACTTTGCACAGATACTTTTTATTAGTGTTGATCAGTTGGGATTGTAAATGGGCCAAATCAGTCCATGTTGTTATATTGCTGCCATATAAACCGATCTTGGGTTTTGACTTCTTGAGCCTATAGAGGACGCAATTCTCGTTCGATTTGACTGAAATTTTGCACCTGGTGTTTTGGTATCACTTCCAACAAATGCGTTAAATATGGTTAAAATCGGTCTATGTTTTGATATAGCTGTCATATAAACCGATCTTGGGTCTTGAATTCTTAAGCCTCTAGAGGGCCCATTATAGTCCGATTTGACTGAAATTTTGCACTTGGTGTTTTGGTGTCACTTCCAACAATAGCGTTAAGTATGGTTAAAATCGGTACATGTTTTGATATAGCTGCCATATAAACCGATTTTGGGTCTTGACTTCTTGAGCCCCTAGAGGGCGCCATTATAGTCCGATTTGACTGAAATTTTGCACTTGGTGTTTTGGTGTCACTTCCAACAATAGCGTTAAGTATGGTTAAAATCGGTACATGTTTTGATATAGCTGCCATATAAACCGATTTTGGGTCTTGACTTCTTGAGCCACTAGATTGCGCAATTCTCATTCGATTTGGCTGAAATTTTGCATGAGGTGTTTTGTTATGACTTGAAATAACTGTGCTAGGTATGGCGAAAATCGGTCCATAACCTGATATAGCTGCCATATAAACCGATCTGGGATCTTGACTTCTTGAGCCACTAGAGGGCGCAATTTTCATTCGATTTGGCTGAAATTTTGCATGAGGTGTTTTGTTATGACTTCCAATAACTGTGTTAAATATGGCGGAAATCGGTCCGTAACCTGATAAAGCTGCCATATAAACCGATCTGGGATCTTGACTTCTTGAGCCTCTAGAGGGCGCAATTCTTATCCGATTTGGCTGACATTTTGTACAACGACTTCTCTCATAACCTTCAACATACGTGTCTAGTATGGTCTGAATCGATCAATAGCTTGATACAGTTGCCATATAAACCGATCTCCCGATTTTCCTGCTTGAGCCCCTACAAGGGGCCATTCTTATCCGAATGAACTGAAATATTACACAATGACTCGTACAATGTTCAGCATCCATTTATGGTCCAAATCCGACTATAACTTGATAAAGCTCCAATAGAATAACAGTTCTTATTCAATATTCTTTGTTTGCTTAAAAAGAGATACCACGCATAGAACTCGACAAATGCGATCCATGGTGGAGGGCATATAAGATTCGGCCCGGCCGAATTTAGCACGCTCTTACTTGTTCAACTCTAATTTTTAACCATTGCTCAATTTATATAGACATTGATTAACATGTAAATTCCTCCTTTCCAAAAGGATTATTAATAGAAAAAAATCTTTATTTCATTAAAATTTCTGGAAGCATCACCTGCAGCCACATTTAACGCTTTTCCCTAGATATTTAAGATGAGTTTTGGAGTACCTCTAAATTCATTGCTTCCAATACTGGCTTACTTGTGCGGCATGTGCTTTCCGCTTTACATTCACCATCGCTGCCTTCAATCTATGCATGGAATGCTACTTTATATTCCTTTAAGTGCTGCAAACTCACACGAAACCTTTGTAGTGCCAAGGAAGTCTTGTTGAAAGGAGCAGAAGCCCAAATAGAACGTGAACAAAAAAAATTGTAGAGACAATTGTTTTGAACTTTCATGATGCAGGGCAACCCACAACTCTAAGGATCATAACTTACTCAGGTATGCCACCTTGAGGTGATAGCTTTTGTTTTAGAATTGTTCTACTTCACCAAATGTCTACGTTGTGAGGCTTCATAGTTCCCATTGACACTACATCCGTTGTGGTTGCTCTCTTTTTCAGGATTATGATGAAGTGTTGGGTGTGTGTGTGTGTGAGTGAGTGTGTGATGTGATGGCAGTGTTCAACTGTTGTTGGCGGTTGTTTGTCATTTTGGTGCTTCTTTAGCATTTCAAGCGAAAAGGTTGTCCATAGAGATTGCCATATAGTAAAATTAGTTACAATATAGAAATTTATGTTTGATTTTTTACATTATTTTTAAACACCACTACTGTGGTGGTACAGGGCATTATAAATTTGTTTGTTAAAGCAAAAAGGTAGAGGCTTATACCCATGGATAAGTATACCGATCAGAATTAATTTCTGATTCGTTTCAGCTATGTCCGGCTCTCTGTCTGATTTACATATATGCCCGAGGTGGTGGGTATCCAAAGTTCGGCCCAGCCGAACTTAACTCCTTTTTACTTGTTTTTCTATCGCAAAGACTTAATACTCTAAGGACAAACATTTGCCCAGCTTTAGGCCTACCTCGAAGTTAGTTTTTGTAACCAAAATTGCAATGAAATTATTTGTGCCTGCTCTATGCGGTCCGATTTGGACCATACTTGACTCGGATACAAATCGAACAAAGATTCCAGCTGGTAAGGGCTCAAGAAGTCAAATCAGGAGATCGGTTTATATAGCAGCTACATTCTTGAACTGAATACTTCAATAAAGCTTAATAAACTTATTTTCCTATTAAACATCATGGGATTTTCAAAAGCGATTTCGCAGAGTTTTTAACATTAGATTGCTTGAAAAGAGGTAAATTTTTATATTTTTTTAATGCAAACCCTATCCCTAGCATGCATGTTATATTTTGTTGGTATTGGTGTCGACAAAGAAAATATTGTGCCTGGATCTGGCGTCACTGGAGTAAAGTGAAGTGGAACGCTAATTTATGGCAACACGAATACAAAAGCGACACAAACCGGAAATGTTAATAGACTTCCGTTTATAGACGCAGTAGCTAGGCAGACAGATAAGTATTTTGTGTCAATAGGTAGGCAATGTCTCTACATCTACATCTTCACTTGTACAAATACAAGCAAACGTAAGTAAGTCTATCAAATTAAAGACTCACGTTACGCCATGTGGCTGCCACGTTGTGTGGCATGTCTAGTTTGTGGGTTTTATTGCTGCTCCATAGACACATTCATGGCATCTGTGGTGAGTGGCTGTTGCCCCTTGGTTGATGTCTTGTTAACAGATCCATCAAAGGTGCCATCGGTGGACGATGACATGGTGGCCTCGCCGTGTAGTAACTCATTCTCTGGAATTGTAGAGATGCTACATGAACTAATGTTGACAAATTAATCAAAGGCACATGGAAAGTGAAAGAACAAATTTACATTTCAACTTTAGCTTTTTTCTCTCTGGCGAGAATGCTGTTTTGGTTAGATGAATGTCATGATGTATTTATCTGTCCGCCCGCTGTTATTCAACTTTATTACATTCCTTGATTTCCTCCTACACTGCCTTTATTGTTCTAAGTAATATGCTCTATTCTGCTACTGTCAGTAGGAGTAATGTGGCCCAGTGCTTTGGTATTTAACGCACGTGTTCAAGATTCCTATTACAACTCTACTGCTCTACAAGCCTATTGGCATAGCTCCATTGTGTGGGGTATATGAAATTCGACCCGGCCTAACTTAACACGCTTTGACTTGCCTCCCCATTTGGTGAACAAAAAGGAAATGTGTAATAAAAGTTTCTAAAAAGACTGTCATTGTAAATTGGTATAAAATGTGGGAAATAAATAGAATCATGAAAAGTATCTTATCATTGCTTCCGCATGCCGTATCCTCACCACAACCTATAACAACAAAACCCATCCCAAACAACACGCAAAAATAAGTAAAAAGGCATTAAGTTCGGCCGGGCCGTACTTTGGATACCCATCAACTCGGGTAAACCAGCTTTAGTGAAAATACGGTGAAAAATGCATACCTTATGCCCCGCAGCAGCTATATCGAAAAATGTTGGGATTTGGACCAAATACTAAAATACAAATACAAGTCATTGTTCAATTGAGTATAACAAAATATTGGTCTTTTAAAAAGCTATATCTAAAAATAAACCGATCTGAACCATATATGACACAGATGTCGAATAGCCTAACATAAGCCACTGTTTCAAATTTCAATGAAATCGCATAATAAATGCGCCTTTTGTGGGGCCAAGATCTTAAATCGAGATATCGGTCTATATGGCAGCTAAATCCAAATCTAAACCCATCTATGCCATATGGCAGAAGCATATCGGGGGGCTTAACTTAACTCACTGTCGCAACTTTCGGCGACATCGGACAAAAAATGCGCCTTTTACGGGCCCAAAACCTTAAATCGAGAGATCGGTCTATATGGCAACTATATTCAAATCTAGACCGATCTGTGCCATATGGCAAAAGTAGGTCGAGGGGATCGACCAAAATCACTGTCCCAAATTTCGGCGATATCGGACAAATAACGCGCCTCTTACGGGCAAAAAACCTTAAATCGAGAAATCGGTCCATATTGCAGCTATATCCAATTCTAAACCGATCTGAGCCAAATTATAGAAAAATGTCAAAGGGCCTAGCACAACTCACTGTCCCAAATTTCAGCAAAATCGGATAATAAATGTGGCTTTTATGGCCCTTAGACCCTAAATCGGAGGATCGGTCTTTAAGGCAGCTATATCCAAATCTGAACCGATCTGAGCCAAATTGACGAAGGATGTCGAAGGGCCTAACAAAACTCACTGTCCCAAATTTCAGCAAAATCGGGTAATAAATGTGGCTTTTATGGGCCTAAGACCATAAATCGGAGGATCGGTCTATATGGCAGCTATATCCAAATCTGAACCGATCTGGGCCAAATTGACAAAGGATGTCGAAGGGCCTAACACAACTCACTGTGCCAAATTTCATCCAAATTGGATATAAAATGTGGCTTTTATGGGCCTAAGACCCTAAATCGGCGGATCGGTCTATATGGCAGCTATATCCAAATTTGGACCGATCTGAGCCAAATTAACGGAGGATGTCGAAAGGCTCAACGCAACTCACTGTCCCAAATTTCAGCAAAATCGGATAATAAATGTGGCTTTTATGGGCCTAAGGCCCTAAATCGGCGGATCGGTCTATATGGGGGCTATATCAAGATATGGTCCGATATAGCCCATCTTCGAACTTAACCTGCTTATGGACAAAAAAAGAATCTGTGCAAAATTTCAGCTCAATATCTCAATTTTTAAAGACTGTAGCGTGATTTCAACAGACAGACGGACAGACGGACGGACATGTCTAGATCGTCTTAGATTTTCACACTGATCAAGAATATATATACTTTATAGGGTCGGAAATGGATATTTCGATGTAATGCAAACGGAATGACAAAATGAATATACCCCCATCCTTCGGTGGTGGGTATAATAAACCGATCTGAACCATATACGACACTGATGTCGAAAAGCCTAATATAAGTCACTGTTTCAAATTTCAATGAAATCGCATAATAAATGCGCCTTTTGTGGGGCCAAGATCTATATGGCAGCTAAATCCAAATCTAAACCGATCTATGCCATATGGCAGAAGCATATCGAGGGGCTTAACTTAACTCACTGTGGCAAATTTCGGCGACATCGGACAATAAATGCGCCTTTTACGTGGCCAAAACCTTATATCGAGAGATCGGTCTATATGGCAGCTATATCCAAATCTGGATCGAACTGTGCCATATGGCAAAAGTATGTCGAGAGGATTGACCTAAAGCACTGTCCCAAATATCGGCGATATCGGACAAATAATGCGCCTCTTATGGGCAAAAAACCTTAAATCGAGAGATCGGTCCATATGACAGCTATATCCAAATCTGGACCGATCTGAGCAAAATTGCACTAGGATGTCGAAGGGCCTAACACAACTCACTGTCCCAAATTTCAAATTTCAGATCAATCGGATAATAAATGTGGCTTTTATGGGCCTAAGACCCTAAATCGGCGGATCGGTCTATATGGCAGCTATATCCAAATCTGAACCGAACTGGGTCAAATTAACGAAAGAAGACGAAGGGCCTTACACAACTTACTGTCCCAAATTTCAGCAAAATCGGATAATAAATGTGGCTTTTATGGGCATAAGAACCTAAATCTGAGGATCGGTCTATATGGGGGCTATATCAAGATATAGTCCGATATAGCCCATCTCCCAACTCAACCTGCTTATGGGCAAAAAAAGAATCTGTGCAAAGTTTAAGCTCAATACCTCTATTTTTAAAGACTGTATCGTGAGTTCAATAGACAGTCGGACAGACGGATGGACATGTCTAGATCGTCTTAGATTTTTACGCTGATCAAAAGTAGAGTCGGAAATAGACATTTCGATGTGTTGCAAACGGAATGACTCAATGAATATACCCCCTACCCTACGGTGGTGGGTAGAAAAAAAGGCAATTGAAGAAAATACTCTTTGTAAAACCAAAACAACAACAACAACACTAGGATAAGTAATTTGTTAACAACTCACACTAAAACTGCTATGACAACAGAATCCAAGAGAAATTGGGAAATGTCCAAATGACGGAATGACTGAAAAGGGTCCCACATTTTATTTTATTAGAAGAATTCATAAACTTTATCTTTTTTTAAGGCTGGCAGTATTGCTGTAACGGTGTTGGTGTCTCTCTCTGTATTTGTGTACGTTGACAATGAAAAGTTAAGAATTTGTAAAACATGATTTCAGTGATGGTATTGTTATGACAACGATAGTAATAAACAGAAGGTATTAGCCTAAAAATTATTGTGAAAGAAATACAGAAGGAAGTTTCTTTGCTTACAGTGGTAAAATTAAACGACTAATTTTTGGACATCATGGGTATTAAAATGTTAGAGTACGAATTGTTTTTAATTTTAATATCCTAAACCAAATTGAGTTTGCAGGGCAATTTATTGAAATTAGAACTTATTAAAATTTGAATGAATTTCACGAAATTCGTAGAATAAAGAGCTGTGCAAAATTTTGAGAAAATTGGTTGATTATTAGGCTTGCAAAGGCTTTAGAAGTAACGAGTAAAAGCGTGCGTTTTTAGGCAAACAAAGGATAAACGAAAAGAATTCCTATGATTTTGGAACATTACCAAGCTATAGTTCATTTCGGACCATAATTGAACTGAATATTGGAGACCATAGTAGAAGTCATTGTATAAAATGTCAGCCAAATCTAATAAGAATGGCACACTTTAGGAGGTGAAGAAGTAAAATAGGGAGATCGGTTTATAGGGGAGCTGTATTAGGCTATCAGCCGATTCATGCCATATTCGACACGTATGTTAAAGGTCATGAGAGAAGCCATTGTACAAAATTTCAACCAAATCGGATAATACTTAAACTCTTTAGAGGCTCAAGAAGTCAAGATCCCATATAGGTTTATGGACCGGGTTATGGACCGATTTGAACTATTCTTAGCAAAGTTGATGAAAGTCATAACAAAGCACCTCAAGCAAAATTTCAGCCAAATCGGATAATAATTGCGTCCTCTAATGGCTCAGGAGGTCAAGACCCCAGATAGGCTTATATGACAGTTATATAAGGTTATGGACCGTTTTGAACCATACTCAGCACAGTTGTTGGAAGTCATAATAAAACACCTCGTGCAAAATTTCAGCCAAATTGGATAAGAATTGTGCCCTCTAACAGCTCAAGAAGTCAAGACCCCAGATTGGTTTATATGACAGCTATACCAGGCTATTGACCGATTTAAACCATACATCGCCCATCAGTTGAAAGTCAACACAAAACACCTCTTGCAATATTTCAGCCAATTCGGATAATAATGGTGCCCTCTAGTAGCTCAAAACGTCAAGACCCCACATTGGTTTATATGACAGCTATATCAGGTTATGGACCGATTTGAACCATTCCTAATACAGTTGTTGAAAGTCATAACAAAACACCTCATGCAAAATTTCAGCCAAATCGGTTAAGAATTGTGCCCTCGAGCGGCTCAAGAAGTCAAGATCCCAAGATCGGTTTATATGACAGCTATATCAGGTTATAGACCGATTTGAACCATACTCAGGGCAGTCGTTGGAAGTCATAATAAAAAATCCTCATGCAAAATTTTAGCCAAATCGGATAATAATTGCGTCCACTAATGGCTCAAGAGGTCTAGACCCCAGATAGGTTTATATGACAGCTATATCAGGTTAAAGACCGATTTGAACCATACTCAGCGCAGTCGTTGGAAGTCATAACAAAACATCTCATGCAAAATTTCAGCCAAATCGGATAAGAATTGTGCCCTCTAACGGAAGGACGGACGGAAGGACGGACGGAAGGACGGACGGAAGAACGGACGGACGGAAGAACGGACGGACGGACGGACGGAAGGACGGACGGAAGGACGGACGGACGGACGGAAGAACGGACGGACGGAAGAACGGACGGACGGAAGGACGGACGGAAGGACGGACGGAAGGACGGACGGAAGGACGGACGGAAGGACGGACGGAAGGACGGACGGAAGGACGGACGGACGGAAGGACGGACGGAAGGACGGACGGAAGGACGGACGGAAGGACGGACGGAAGGACGGACGGAAGGACGGACGGAAGGACGGACGGAAGGACGGACGGAAGGACGGACGGAAGGACGGACGGAAGGACGGACGGAAGGACGGACGGAAGGACGGACGGAAGGACGGACGGAAGGACGGACGGAAGGATGGACGGAAGGACGGACGGAAGGACGGACGGACGGAAGGACGGACGGAAGGACGGACGGAAGGACGGACGGAAGGACGGACGGAAGGACGGACGGAAGGACGGACGGAAGGACGGACGGAAGGACGGACGGAAGGACGGACGGAAGGACGGACGGAAGGACGGACGGAAGGACGGACGGAAGGACGGACGGAAGGACGGACGGAAGGACGGACGGAAGGACGGACGGAAGGACGGACGGAAGGACGGACGGAAGGACGGACGGAAGGACGGACGGAAGGACGGACGGAAGGACGGACGGAAGGACGGACGGACGGAAGGACGGACGGAAGGACGGACGGAAGGACGGACGGAAGGACGGACGGAAGGACGGACGGAAGGACGGACGGAAGGACGGACGGAAGGACGGACGGAAGGACGGACGGAAGGACGGACGGAAGGACGGACGGAAGGACGGACGGAAGGACGGACGGAAGGACGGACGGAAGGACGGACGGAAGGACGGACGGAAGGACGGACGGACGGAAGGACGGACGGAAGGACGGACGGAAGGACGGACGGAAGGACGGACGGAAGGACGGACGGAAGGACGGACGGAAGGACGGACGGACGGAAGGACGGACGGAAGGACGGACGGAAGGACGGACGGAAGGACGGACGGAAGGACAGATTTTGTTGAAAATTAAAACAGTGAGTAGTCTAAGGCTGCCCGACATCTGACTCAAATATGGTTCAGATCGGACAATATTTTGAAATAGCTGCCATATAGACCGACCTGACGATAAGGGGTCTGAAGCCCATGAATGCTTTATTATACCCTCCACCATAAGATGGTGGGTATACTAATTTCGTCATTCTGTTTGTAACTACTCGAAATATTCGTCTGAGACCCCATAAAGTATATATATTCTTGATCGTCGCGACATTTTATGTCGATCTAGCCTTGTCCGTCCGTCTGTCCGTCCGTCCGTCCGTCCGTCCGTCCGTCCGTCCGTCCGTCCGTCTGTCTGTCGAAAGCACGCTTACTTCCGAAGGAGTAAAGCTAACCGCTTGAAATTTTGCACAAATACTTCTTATTAGTGTAGGTCGGTTGGTATTGTAAATGGGCCATATCGGTCCATGTTTTGATAAAGCTGCCATATAAACCGATCTTGGGTCTTGACTTCTTCAGTCTCTAGAGTGCGCAATTCTTATCCGATTGGAATGAAACTTTGCACAACGTGTTTTGCTATGATATCCAACAACTGTGCCAAGTATAGTTCAAACGGTCCACAACCTGATATAGCTGCCATATAAACCGATCTTGGGTCTTGACTTCTTGAGCCTCTAGGGTGCAGAATTCTTATCCGATTTGAATGAATTTTTGCATGACGTATTTTATTTTTACTTTCAACAACTGTGTCAAATAAGGTTCAAATCGGTTCATAACCTGATATAGCTGCCATATAAACCGATCTGGGATCTTGACTTCTTGACCCCTAGAGGTCGCAATTATTATCCGATATGCCTGAAATTTTGTACGACGGATCCTCTCATGACCATCATCAAACGTGTTTATTATGGTCTGAATCGGTCTATAGCCCTATTTTACTTCGTGAGCCCCAATGGGCGCAATTCTTATACGTATTGGCTGATATTTTAAATAGGTCTCCAATAAATAATTTAATTGTGGTCCGTACCGGACCATATCTTGATATCGTTTTAATAGCAGAGCAACTCTTTTCTTATATCCTTTTTTGCCTAAGAAGAGATGCCGGGAAAAGAACTCGACAAATGCGATCCATGGTGGAGGGTATATAAGATTCGGCCCGGCCGAACTTGGCACGCTTTCACTTGTTTTTCATCAGATTTCGCTGAAATTTGAAACAATTAGTAGTTTAAGCCTCCCGACATCTGACCCAAATATGGTTCAAATCGGACCATATTTAGATATACAATAGCTGCCATATAGACCAATTTGCCGATAAAGGGTCTGAAGCCCATCAAATCTTCATTTATTACCAGATTTCGCTGAAATTAGAAATAGTTTAAGCCTTCCGACATCCGCCCAAATATGGATCAGATCAGACTATATAGATATAGCTGTCGTTTAGACCGATCTTCCAATTTAGGGTATTAATCCCATAAAAAGCGGATTTATTATCTGAAAATTTTACTTGTATATAAGTTCTCGGGACCTGAATAAAATATGATCGAGACCAGCCCCTAGTAAGATATAACTACGTGTATAGTAGTGAAGTTATAGTAAGTAAAAGCAAGTAAAAGCGTGCTAAGTTCGGCCGGGCCGAATCTTATATACCCTCCACAATGGATCGCATATGTCGAGTTCTTTTCTCGGCATCTCTTCTTAGGCAAAAAAAGGATATAAGAAAAGATTTGCTCTGCTATTAGAGCGATATCAAGATATGGTCCGGTTTGGACCACAATTAAATTATATGTTGGAGACCTGTGTAAAATGTCAGCCAATTCGAATAAGAATTGCGCCCTTTGTGAGCTCAAGAAGTAAAATAAAGAGATCGATTTATATGGGAGCTATATCAGGCAATAAACCGATTCAGACCATAATAAACACGTATGTTAATGGTCATGAGAGAATCCGTCGTACAAAATTTCAGGCAAATCGGATAATAATTGCGACCTCTACAGGCTCAAGAAGTCAAGATCCCAGATCGGTTTATATGGCAGCTATATCAGGTTATGAACCGATTTGAACCATATTTGGCACAGTTGTTGGATATCATAACAAAATACTACGTGCCAAAATTCATTCAAATTGGATAAGAATTGCGCCCTCTAGAGGCTCAAGAAGTCAAGACCCAAGATCGGTTTATATGACAGCTATATCAGGTTATGGACCGATTTGAACCATACTTGGCACAGTTGTTGGATATCGTAACAAAACATGTCGTGCAAAATTTCATTCCAATCGGATAAGAATTGCGCACTCTAGAGGCTCAAGAAGTCAAGACCCAAGATCGGTTTATATGGCAGCTGTATCAGGTTATGGGCCGATTTAAACCATACTTGGCACAGTTTTTGGATGTCGTAACAAAACACGTCGTGCAAAATTTCATTCCAATCGGATAAGAATTGCGCACTCTAGAGGCTCAAGAAGTCAAGACCCAAGATCGGTTTATATGGCAGCTATATCAGGTTATGGACCGATTTAAACCATACTTATCACAGTTGTTGGATGTCATAACAAAACACGTCGTGCAAAATTTCATCCCAATCGGATAAGAATTGCGCACTCTAGGGGCGCAAGAAGTCAAGACCCAAGATCGGTTTATATGGCAGCTATATCAAAACATGGACCGATATGGCCCATTTACAATACCAACCGACCTACACTGATAAGAAGTATTTGTGCAAAATTTCAAGCGGCTAGCTTTACTCCTTCGGAAGTTAGCGTGCTTTCGACAGACGGACGGACGGACGGACGGACGGACGGACGGACGGACGGACGGACGGACGGACGGACGGACGGACGGACGGACGGACGGACGGACGGACGGACGGACGGACAGACGGACGGACATGGCTAGATCGACATAAAATTTCACGACGATCAAGAATATATATACTTTATGGGGTCTCAGACGCATATTTCGAGTAGTTACAAACAGAATGACGAAATTAGTATACCCCCCATCTTATGGTGGAGGGTATAAAAAGGATGATTATTAAATCCTTTTTTAATTTGATCAAAAGGGTTGTTAAACAATTCGTATCATATTTCGAGCAAATATGTTCAAACTGTAATATCTACAGTTCACAAATGACAACATTATTGCTAATTACCCAGAATCTGACAAACATATATATGAGAGCTATATCTTATTCTAAACCGATTTCGAGCAAACTTCTCACATAATTTGGTACTCGTTGTGAAAAGCGTTGTACAAAATCTTGGCAAGATAGGTAAAAATTCGCGCTTGCAGTGGCTCTAGAAGTAAAAATCGAGCGATATACATATATGACAGCTATATCTAAATCTGAACCGATTTCCATGAAATTTACCAGTAATGTTGAGAGTCAAGAGAAAATCCTTCTAGCCAAATTTCAAGAGATTCGGGTAAAAAATGACCATTTTATTGCAATATTACTGCAAATCGGACGAATATATATATGGGAGCTATGTCTAAATCTGAACCGATTTCAAGCAAACTTTATAGACATTGTGGATGTCGTCGAGGAAATAGTTGTACAAAATTTTGGCAAGATTGGTCAAAAAAATGCGATTGCAAAGGCTCTAGAAGTAAAAATCGGGCGATATATATATATGAGAGCTATATCTAAATCTGAACCGATTTCCATGAAATTCACCAGTAATGTCGAGAGTCATTGGAAAATCCTTCCTGCAAAATTTCAAGAGAATCGGGTAAAAAATGACCATTTTATTGCAAAATTACTGCAAATCAGACGAACATATATATGGGAGCTATATCCAAATCTGAACCGATTTTTATGAAATTCCCGTGTAATGTCGGGAGTCATAGAAAAATCGTTCCTGCCAAATTTCGAGAAAATCGGTTAACAAATGACCATTTTATTGCAGTATTACTGCAAATCGGACGAACATATATATGGGAGCTATATCCAAATCTGAGCCGATTTTTTTCCAATTTCCATAGGCTTCGTTTCTAGGCCGAAAAACATTCCCATACCAAATTTGAACACGATCGGATGAAAATTGCGACCTGTAGTTTGTACACAAATTAACATGGACAGACGGACGGACAGGCAGACGGACAGACAGACAGACGGACAGACAGACAGACGAACAGACAGACAGACGGACAGTTAGACAGACAGAATCAGAAATCGAATCTCAGAAAATGATTCTGAGTCGATCGGTCTACTTATCAATGGATCTATCTCTCCTCCTTTTGGGTGTTACAAACTACAATAATTCACAAACTTATATTACCCTGTACCACAGTAGTGGTGTAGGGTATAAAAAATCTACATAAAACATTCCAAGGATCTAATCAATCAAAGTGTCGAGAACAATTAGAAAATCAATCTTTTTCATGTTAGCCTATGATAAAAATGGTTGTAGGACATAAATTATGTTGTGTGCTGTGTGCTGTGTATGCTGCAAAAAAGCTTTTATTAATTAAAGCAACTACAAAAGAACTGAATTACAACAAAAAGAACGGACAGCAACAAACGACCAAAAACGCCATTGCCCGAAATGAAATTCCTAAAACTACAAGGATTTTATTTATTTTTCAAGCAATGTACCATAGAATGCATGCCAAACCCACATTTGAAGGCCACAACAACGCCCAGGGCTCGGCAGAGGTGGGTTGGGGTTGGGGTTTGGGATTTTGCAGCAAACTTGTTTGGTGCGAAAAACATACCGGGGAAAATGGATTTCACGCATTTTATGCATGAATCAATTTAGCAACAACTGTGCTGTTTAGTATGCCAAGGCTTAAGCTTTAACACTTAACTAGTTTTCGGTCAGTAAATGTCCTTCCGGTATACTATACGAGGGATGGAAGCAAAACAATGGCTTTCCAGCGTTGGTGTTCTTGATGGGGATTCATATCGATGGTTGAAAGCACATTCTAATCCACTTTGGTGGCAACGCCAACCGATTCCAGTTATGTAGAAATATTTCGAAATTTTTGCCAGTAGGCCTTCTATTGTTTAAAATATTACTTGGCGCTCACTACCTCGTAACTGTAAGCGAGTTATATCCTCGTTATTATCCTTATACATACATACTTTCTCATGAATTTGTGCAGTCATACACCCAACACAACAATAAAATGCCACTAACTACTGGCATGAGCCCACATGTATGTATATTCAACTACTTCTTTAGCATCAAACAAACATTTACAGTGGCTAACTGTGTATGCGATACACACCTACCTACACACCTAACAACTATTGTGTGTATGTAGGTGGGCAGTGTCCTTCGTGTGTACATTGTAGGACGTGTGTCCTTAATTGGAACAAAGTAGATTCGCAGGATTATAAATGATAATAATTTTCATTTTCACAATGGCTTACAGCATAAATGCCATAGATTACGGAATTATAATAAGGTTGCTGTATGGGGATCTCGTACGTTCACCCACACCCAAGGCGCACACACACACACACACACACACACACACTATGGGTGGAGTATCAACATTATCCTCTCATTGTTACTCAGCATTGCGTCCCTTGCTTCTCGACTTTTACACCAGGATGTTAGAGGGAAGCCAAGTGACAATCTGGCCTAGTGCCACAACAAAATGAAAGTTGGCTTTAATTCTTTGTAATACTTTAACTTCGTCAGGTTTGTCGTTGTGTTGTTGTTGTTGCAGCAGGCAAATATTCGAATATCTTTTGGTTCTGAGAAATGTTTGGTTCGCCAAGATATGAAATCTCAGTAGAGTCTCCACCCTCAAGCAGTTTGAACATAGCCTTAGGGATTATAAAGAACTTTATGGGATATTTGAGTAGTTGTGTGTTGCCCCCATGCTAGTTGAAGTGGATTTTCGAATTCAGTTGAGAACGCATAAATCTTAAAATTTGCAAATAGGTCAGTAATAAAATTGATATTGATTACGAGAATTCTCTAATGAATTATAAATACAAAATGTACTTGGTCCAGTGATTCAAATACTTAAAACTTAGTTTTAGTGTTGATTATGAAATGAATGAAGTACGAGATCTAAGGGTGATGAAACGAAAGCAGAAATGGCATGGATAAACAAAACCAAGTAAAAGAGTGTTAATTACGGCCGGCCCGAAATTTATATAACCTACACCATGGCATTTGACACGTTCTATGGCTATTTAAATTTTTTTTTTATAGGAGACTAGCTGATACGGGCCCCCTCCGCTGCGCCTTCTTTAACTTTATATGGAACAAAAGTTTCCATGGAATATTATTGGGTTGCCTAAAAAATAATTGCGGATTTTTTTAAAGAAAGTAAATGCATTTTTAATAAAACTTTGAATGAACTTTAATCAAATATATAATTGCCATTTTGTTCGATAACCTTTTGCCATCTTCCTGGCAAATTTAGTATTCCACGCTCATAGAACTTCTGGCCTTTATCTGCAAAAAACTGAACCAAGTGCGATTTTATAGCCTCATCATTGCCGAAAGTTTTACCATTTAAGGAGTTCTGCAAAGATCGAAATAAATGGTAGTCTGATGGTGCAAGGTCAGGGCTGTAAGGTGGATACATCAAAAGTTCCCAGCCAAGCTCACTCAGTTTTTGGCGAGTGACCAAAGATGTGTGCGGTCTAGCGTTGTTGGGGTGGAATATGACACCTTTACGATTGACCAATTCTGGTCACTTCTCCTTGATGGCTGTATTCAATTTGTCCAATTGTTGACAGTAAACATCCGAATTAATCGTTTGGTTCCTTGGAAGCAGCTCAAAATATACCACACCCTTCCAATCCCACCAAACAGACAGACAGCATAACCTTCTTTTGGTGGATATCAGCCTTTGAAGTGGTTTGAGCTGGTTCACCATGCTTGGACCATGATCGTTTTCGACTAACGTTGTTGTAAACAATCCATTTTTCATCTCCAGCTATGATTCGTTTTAGAAACGGATCGAATTCATTGCGTTTAAGGTGCATATCACAAGCGTTGATTCGGTTTGTTAAATGAATTTCTTTCAATACATGTGGTACCCATATTAAAATTGACGCCAAACAAAAAAAAATGTAAACAAAATTTCGCGCACTTTTTTTCTAAAGCAAGCTAAAAGTAACCGCTGATAACTGACAGAAGAAAGAATGCAATTATAGAGTCACAAGCAGTTGAAAAAATTTGTCAACGCCGACTATATTACCGACAATTACTCTTTGGGCAACCCAATACTTTATATGGAACAATAGTTTCCATGGAATATTTATTTTCGACAATTGAAGAATTTTTAATGAAATACCATGCTACGAAAATAGTATATCGCTTGACTAACAGTTTAACAATACAAGTGCCTTTATCTGAATCCCATCTGATCTTTATTGGTCTACGAATTTAAGTTTGGATGTAAGGTGTACTCCATTCTTAAAAGACTTTACTTCTGCCCAAAATTCTCATGATGTCTGTTATAGGGGGGTTTTCGGAGTTGAGGTGCTCCCCCCAGACACTTGGCCCTGAAAAATAGCAGCATCGTGCTCTTCTCTCAAATACCATTTTTTATACAAACCACCATAGGATGGGGGTATAATCATTCTGTCATTCCGTTTGCAACACATCGAAATATTGATTTCCGACCCTATTATCTTGATCAGCGTAAAAATCTAAGACGATCTAGACATGACCGTCCGTCTGCCTGTTGAAATCACGCTACAGTCTTTAAAAATAGAGATATGGAGCTGAAACTTTGCACAGATTCTTTTTTGTCCATAGCAGGTTAACTTCGAAGATGGGCTCTATCGGACTATATCTTGATATAGACCCCATATAGACCTATCCGCCGATTTAGGGTCTTACGTTCATAAAAGTTACATTTATTATCCGATTTTGCTGAAATGTGGGACAGTGAGTTCTGTGAGGCCCTTCGACATCTTACTGAAATTTGGCTCAGATCGAGCCAGATTTGGGTATAGCTGCCACATAGACCGATTTCTCGATTTAAGGTTTTGTCCGATGTTGCCGAAATTTGGGACAGTAAGGTAAGTTAAGCCCCATGACATACTTCTTCAATAAGGCACAGATCGGTCATGATTTGGATATATCTGTCATATAGACCGATCCTCAGATTCAGGGTCTAAGGATAATAAAAGCCACATTTATTATCCGATTTTGCTGAAATATAGGACAGTGAGTTGCCTTAGGTCCCTCGATATCTTTCTTCAATTTGGCTCAGATCGGATCAGATTTAAATATAGCTGCCATATAGACCGATCCTTCGATTTAGGGTCTTGGCCTATAAAAGCCACATTTATTATCCGATCTTGCTGAAATTTGGGACAGTGAGTTATTTTAGGCCCTTCGGCGTCATTAATCACTTTGGCCTAAATCGGTTCAGTTTTAGATATAGCTGCCACATAGACCGATCACCCGATTTTGCTGAAATTTAGGACAATGAGTTGTGTTAGGCCCTTCAACATCCGTTGTCAATTTGGCCTAGATCGGTTCAGATTTGGATATAGCTGCCATATGAAGCGATCTCTCGGTTTTAGGTTCTTGGGCCATAGAAAGCGCGTTTATTTTCCGATTTCGCCGAAATTTGGGACAGTGCGTTGTGTTAGGTTCATCGACATTTTTCTGCAATTTGATCAAAATCGGTCCATATTTGGATATAGCTGCCATATTGACCGATCTCTCGATTTAAGGTGTGGTGCCCATAAAAGACGCATTTATTGTCCGATTTTGCTGAAATTTGGGACAGTGAGTTGTGTTAGGCCCTTCCACATTCTTCTTCAATTTGGCCCAGATCGGTTCAGTTTTAGATAGTGCTGCCATATAGAGCGATCCTCCGATTTAGGGTCTTGGGCCCATAAAAGCCAAATTTATTATCCGAATTTGCTAAAATTTGGTACAGTGATTTGTGTATGGCCCTTCGGATGCCGTAGTTAATTTGGCTTAGATCGGCCAGATTTGATTATAGCTGCCATATAGACCGATCCTCCGATTTAGGGTCTTAGGCCCAAAAAAGCCACATTTATCACCCGATTTTGCTGAAATTTAGGACATTAAGTTGTGTTAGGCCCTTCAACATCCTTCGTCAATTTGATGTAGATCGGTTTAGATTTGGATATAGCTGCCATATATACCGATCTCTCGGTTTTAAGTTTTGGGGCCATGAAAGGCGCATTTATTGTCCGATATCGCTGAAATTTGGTACAGCGAGTTGTGTTAGGCTCTTCGACGTCCTTCCTCAATTTGGCCCAGATCGGTCAAGATTTGAATATAGCTGCCATATAGACCTATCCTCCGATTTAGGGTCTTAATCCCATAAAAGCCACATTTATTATCCGATTTTGCTGAAATTTGGGACAGTGAGCTGTGTTAGGCCTTTCGACGTCATTCGTCACTTTGGCTCAGATCGGTTCAGATTTGGATATAGCTGCCATATAGACCGATCTCTCGGTTTTAGGTTTTGGGGTCATAGAAAGCGTGTTTATTGTCCGATTTCGCCGAAATTCGGGACAGTGAGTTGTCTTAGGCCCTACGACATCTTCCATCAATATGGCTCAGATCGGTTTAGATTTTGATATAGCTGCCATATAGACCGATCCTCCGATTTAGGGTCTTAGGCCCATAAAAGCCACATTTATTATCGGATTTTGCTGAAATTTGTTACAGTGAGTTATGTAATGCCCTTCGACATAATTTGTCACTTTGGTCCAGATCGGTTCAGATGCGGATATAGCGATCTCTCGGTTTTTGGTTTTGGGGCTATAGAAAGTGCGTTTATTTTCCGAAATTGCTTAAATTTGGGACAGCGAGTTGTGTTAGGCTTTACGACGTCCTTCCTCGATTTGGCCCAGATTGGTCCAGATATGAGTATAGCTACCATATATATCGATCTCTTGATTGAAGGTCTAGGGCCCATAAAAGGCGCATTTATTGTCCGATTTCGCCGAAATTTGGGACAGTGCGCTGTGTTAGGCTCTTCAACATTTTTCGGCAATTTGATAAAAACCGGTCCAGATTTGGATATAGCTGCCATGTGTACCGGTATCTCGATTTAATGTCTTGGCCCCATTAAAGGCGCATTTATTATGCGATTTCATTGAAATATGAAACAGTGAGTTATGTTAGGCTTCTCGACATCCGTGTCGTATATGGTTCAGATCGATATTTTGTTACACACAATTGAACAAAGACTGGTACTTATTAGTATTTGGTCAAAATCGGAACATATTTCGATATAACTGCTATGGGACATAAGGTATGCAGTTTTCACCGGATTCTGATGAAAGGTGGTTTACATAAACACCGGAGGAGATGGTTATCCAAAGTTCGGCCCTGCCGAACTTAACGCCTTTTTACTTGTTTATCTTAAAGTTGTAATTCATATTTTTTTATTCCATTTAAAATGTACTCGAAAATGTGAAAAATCTAATGTCCTGAGATTTTTATTGCATTTAATCGCATATTTCCCAAAATGCTATTACTTATACAATGATGGCTTCTCTTGTTGCCTGACATCATTCTGTTTATTTAATTTCAAACATACCAAGCACCTTCAAATTCAAATTATTACTTGTTTTATGGAAGCACTTGAGATGCTCTATGCCACTGGCTCATGCATCATGAGAAACCTTTAGCTCCAGGATTTATTGCTTTTTTCACATACATTTAAATTGTTACACGAGCATGTAACTCCTTACGCGAAGGACTATTACCATTACTCGTCGTTTTTTTATAACATCATAAAGGTATATTTTATTGCCCAATGATCCTTGGTGCTCGTTCGTCTTGAGGGACGACATCCTCAAGGATTAACACACATTTGTTTTGTCTTAATGGGACATCATTAAAAATGCACATCAAAACGCCAATAATAAAAGAGCCATAAATATTAAATAAAGCTAATCGACAAAAAGGATTATAAAACGAAAAACATCCTCAACCTCTGAGCATGAACGCGGCGTGGATTAATTTAAATGCGGTGCAGTCGACAAAAGTGGCAATGAATCTTCAATTGGGCATAAGCAATTTTTGGAAAAGCTAGCTAGAAATGGTATTGGAATGAATTCCATTATAACTGATGAAAATGATGCAATAATAGCAACATCAGGTGATGAAACGATTTGGCACGATGAGCGATATCAGAACAAGACACAATATTCAAAAATTCCATAGAATGTCAAGACGATCAAGGATATTATACC
This sequence comes from Stomoxys calcitrans, assembly GCF_963082655.1. Taxonomy (NCBI): domain Eukaryota; kingdom Metazoa; phylum Arthropoda; class Insecta; order Diptera; family Muscidae; genus Stomoxys; species Stomoxys calcitrans. The sequence goes on along the minus strand of NC_081552.1, from coordinate 255,597,760 downwards.
CTTATCCAGAGTCTTCCCGCAATTGCAGTGCAGTAACTCAATGGGTGCTCCACCGTCTGCATTTTCTCCTCGACATTGCACAAACTCCAGAAGAATGCCTCTGCCTCTGTCCATCACAGCGTTAAAGACAGGAATTTGCAATGGCCAGTCAGGATACTTATCAGCATTCCTAAGTCCCGATTACTCAGTCCAGTATAAGAAACAAGCCTTTGCCAACGTGCAACCCACAGCACCAGCTGATGCCCAATTCGCATGGTCATCATGCAAGTCCAAGAAACACATTCATGGTCTTACTGATTCCATAGCACTACCTACGCCAGTAAGCCATCCATTCCTGATCAGCTCGTCGACAGCTTAGCTCTTTACATTCCGCCTGGCTGTTCACGAATAATGTGGCTGTCTCTTTAGCTAGCTCTTTAAATTCCGTCTGGCTGTCCACGAATAATGTGACTGTTTAAACAGGCTCCCGCATCAACGTACCATTGCCATCCGGACCTCGAAAACCTCTGCATCCTGATTCCAAGGAATTCCTTAAGGACTCCTGCCCAGTGGCCCTATTTAATGGGGGCATTCGTATACATAGAAGATGCCAGGAATAGAGATGTTACCTCCATCCCTGACATCCTCTTTCGGAAAAACGACATCGAACCCTTCATTAAGGAAACACCTTCTGGTATATAATCAGTCGCGCTGCGTATGACATCCCCCCAACAGAATAGACAGATGCCCAAAGTCTGAAAAGCGGCAGGTACCTAATTTTCTCTTTCTGTCCGTCCGTCCGTCTGTCCGTCCGTCTGTCCGTCCGTCTGTCCGTCCGTCTGTCCGTCCGTCTGTCCGTCCGTCTGTCCGTCCGTCTGTCCGTCTGTCCGTCTGTCCGTCCGTCTGTCCGTCCGTCTGTCCGTCCTTCTGTCCGTCCATCCCTCCGTCTGTCCATCCGTCTGTCCGTCCGTCTGTACATCTGGCAATCTTTGTTGCTACACTCCACACATATGGGTGCTAAAGCCCACTTCGAGCCTACCTTTATCGAAAATGAAACTCAGCGTCTCACTCTGGGCACTCCTCCTTGCTTATCAGCTCATCAGAACTTTCTTAAACATCCAGCTAAGTTTACAGTTGTACAGACCCCGCCTCCATAGCAGACATCCTTGGTGAGAAATGCCAGATTCACCACCGATAAAATCCAGTTAACCGTCCCCGGCTCAAGCCCCTAAATCCTTCTTATTGAGTTGCGACAGGAGTAAAAATCTAAGACGTCCGTCTGTCGGTCCGTCCGTCTGTCGGTCCGTCCGTCTGTCTTTCTGTCCGTCCGTCTGTCCGTCCGTCTGTTGAAATCACGCTACAGTCTTTAAAAATATAGATATTGAACTGAAACTTTGCACAGATTCTTGTTTTATCCATAAGCAGGATGAGTTCGAAGATCGGCTATATCGGACTATATCTTGATATAGCCCCAATATAGACCGATCCGCCGATTTAGGGTCTTAGGCCCATAAAAACCACATTTTTTATCCGATTTTGCTGCAATTTTGGACAGTGAGTTGTGTTAGGCCCTTCGAAAGCCTTCGTCAATTTGGTTCAGATCGGTCCAGATTTGGATATAGCTATGATATAGACCGATCCTCCGAATAAGGGTCTTAGGCCCATAAAAGCCAGATTTGTTATCCGATTTTGCTGAAACTTGGGACAGAGAGTTGTATTAGGCTCTTCGACAGCCTTCGTCAAAATGGCTCAGATCGGTTCAGATTTTGATATAGCTGTCATATATACCGATCCTCCGAATAAGGGTCTTAGGCTCATAAAAGCCACATTGATTATCCGATTTTGCTGAAATTTGGGACAGTGAGTTCTGTTAGGCCCTTCGATATCCGTTGTCAATTTGGCTCAGATCGGTTCAGATTTGGATATAGCTGCCATATAGACCGATCTGCCGCTTAAGAGTCTTAGGCCCATAAAAGCCACATTTATTATCCGATTTTGCTGAAGCTTGGGACAGAGAGTTGTATTGGGCCCTTCGACAGCCTTCGTCAAAATGGCTCAGATCGGTTCAGATTTGGATATAGCTGTCATATATACCGATCCTCCGAATAAGGGTCTTAGGCCCATAAAAGCCACATTGATTATCTGATTTTGCTTAAATTTGCGATAGTGAGTTGTGTTAAGCCTTTCCACATCCGTTGTCAATTTGGCTCAGATCGGTCCAGATTTGGATATAGCTGTCATATAGACCGATCCTCCGAATAAGGGTCTTAGGCCCATAAAAGCCACATTGATTATCCGATTTTGCTGAAATTTGGGGCAGTGAGTTGTGTTAGGCCCTTCGATATCGGTTGTCAATTTGGCTCAGATCGGTCCAGATTTGGATATAGCTGCCATATAGACCGATCCGAAGACTAAAGGTCTTAGGCCCATAAAAGCCACATTTATTATCCGATTTTGCTGAAATTTGGGACAGTGAGTTGCGTTAGGCCCTTCGACATCCTTCGTCAATTTGGCCCAGATCGGTTCAGATTTGGATATAGCTGCCATATTGACTGATCTCTCGGTTGTAGGTTTTGGGGCCATAAATGGCGCATTTTTAGTTCGAGGTCTATGAAATTTGGGACAGAGCATTGTGTTAGGCTCTTCAACATTTTTCTGCAACTTGGGCCACATTGGTCCAGCGGTCGAACCCTTGTAACAGAATCCATGGTGGTGGTTTCCCAAGGTTCAAGCCAGCCAAACTTCAGACGCTTTTACATATTATTGGATTATGTTTTTTCACAATGAAAATGCCCGTTTTCTGCCCTTCAAAAAAAAAAAAAAAACAAGTAAAAAGGCGTTAAGTTCGGCCGGGCCGAACTTTGGATACCCACCACCTCGGGAATATATGTAAACCACCTTTCATCAAAATTCGGTGGAAATTTCATACCTTATGTCCCATATCAGTTATATCAAAATATGTTCCGATTTGGACCAAATACTAAAAGTACGCTAGCTGAATCTAAAAATAAACCGATCTGAACCATATACGACACGGATGTCGAAAAGCCTAACATAAGTCACTGTGTCAAATTTCAGTGAAATCGGATTATAAATGCGCCTTTTATGGGGCCAAGACCTTAAATTGCGATATCGGTCTATATGGCAGCTATATTCAAATCTCGACCGATCTGGGCAAAATTGAAGAAGGACTTCGAAGAGCCTAACCAAACTCACTGTCTCCCAAAACCTAAAACGTAGATATCGGTCAATATGGCAGCTATACTCAAATCTGAACCGATCTGTGCGATATTGCAGAAGTATGTCAAGGGTTTAACATAACTCACTGTCCCAAATTTTGGCGACATCGGATAATAAATAAGCATTTTATGGGCCCAAAACCATAAATCAAGAAATCGGTCTATATGGCAGCTATATCCAAATCTGAACCGATCTGAGCCAAATTGATGAAAGATGTTGAAAGGCATAACACAACTCACTGTCCCAAATTTCAGCAAAATCGGATAATAAATGTGGCTTTTATGGGCCTAAGACCCTAAATCGGATGATAGGTCTATATGGCAGCTATATACAAATCTGGACCGATCTGAGCCAAATTGACGGAGGATATCGAAGGGCCTAACGCAACTCACTGTCCCAAATTTCAGCGAAATCGGATAATATAAGTGGCTTTTATGGAACTTAGACTCTAAATCGGAGGATCGGTCTATATGGCAGCTATATCCAAATCTGGACCGATCTGAGCCAAATTGACAAAGGACGTCGAAGGGCCTAACACAACTCACTGTCCCAAATTTCAGCAAAATCGGATAATAAATGTGGCTTTTATGGGCCTAAGACCCTAAATTGGCATATCGGTCTATATGGCAGCTATATACAAATCTGGACCGATCTGAGCCAAATTGACGGAGGATGTCGAAGGGCCTAACGCAACTCACTGTCCCAAATTTCAGTGAAATCGGATAATAAATGTGGCTTTTATGGGACTTAGACCCTAAATCGGATGATAGGTCTATATGGCAGCTATATCCAAATCTGGACCGATCTGAGCAAAATTCACGGAGGAGGTCGAAGGGCTTAACACAACTCACTGTCCCAAATTTCAGCGAAATCGGATAATCAATGTGGCTTTTATGGGCCTAAGACCCTAAATCGGCCGATCGGTCTATATGGGGGCTATATCAAGATATAGTCCGATATAGCCCATCTTCGAACTTAACCTGCTTATGGACAAAAAAAGAATCTGTGCAAAGTTTCAGCTCAATATCTCTATTTTTAAAGGCTGTAGCGTGATTTCAACAGACAGACGGACAGACGGACAGACGGACTGACATGTCTAGATCGTCTTAGATTTTTACGCTGATCAAGAATATATATACTTTATAGGGTCGGAAATGGATATTTCGATGTGTTGCAAACGGAATGACAAAATGAATATACCCCCATCCTTCGGTGGTGGGTATAAAAATTACCATACATTAATTGCACCAACAGTGCTATCTTGTGTCTTTATTCACTAGATTTACATACATTTTCTTGCATGAATATGTTTGTAGTTTTAATTTCAACATTTTCCTCCTTGGATAAAAGCGGCGAGCACACCATTATCCATTCAAACAATCACTTTAAGGATATAATGATAAAAGTTCACAAATTAACACTCTATTAAATTATTAACAAACAAAAAGGCACAGTACAAGCTCACCCTTACAGTCTTGTGCGGGCACACACACGCACACACAGCCAACATTGCGGGCACTAGACAAGCATAGTGCAGAGCTCTTTTTTAACGCAAACACAAATACACCCACACACACAGCAAAAAAAAAAAAAAAGGATAAGACCAACATACAGATAATGTAGAAATAAGTCTTTCTACCTCGTTTTAATGAGAAATTGTATCGTAAGCAAACATACGAACAAAAGCTCGTACATGTCTTCATACGCACACACTCTCGTATGTTACCATTTACCCAAAGGATAAATTAACTTAATTTAGTTGTGAATGTAAAGAGAAAAACAGAATGTGAAAGAAAAAGAAAAAGCAAGGACTTAATACTCACACGCACCCACACATGTAAGGGATAGCCCTTCATGCAACTTAATCAAAAGGCACACGAATAAAAAGACCGAGGCGAACTACGCAAGAATGTACGAAGTTTGCACACACTCACACTCACACACTCACGCCCATACCATTCTCAATTGCCGGCATTGGAGTATTTTTACAGGTGAGAAAAACAAAGTGTTTTTGTGTGTGCCAACAGCAAGTGGAACTGTAGGGATACGAGGACATTGTAAAAGTAATATGAGGGTTCCTAGCCCTTCCATTTAGCCATTGCTACGGTAGGCATGAGAGGTATAGTGTTTATTTCCTTCTGTTTGTAACATCTCATAGTGTGATATGAGACCCGCAAAGATATACTCCTGATCATTGTATTTCTACAGATCTCGTAGATGGGTGCAACGATTGAAGGAAACTTTTGTTTGCATGCTTTTGGTAAACCAAAAACCCAGTAAAGTAATTTGATGAAAAAAAAACTTAAGGTAATGCCATTATCAACAAAGTCTGAAGAGCACCAGGCGTCCCCCAAACACGTGGACCCAAATTGGTTTCCAAATTCGTTTTCTAATCTCAAATACCTTTCATTAGAGCCACATATTGGCATGGTCGAAAAATTTTCACCCTTTGGGGGGTGTTTTGGGGAAGGGGTGATGCCCTAAATACATGGTCCTACATTTGGATATCAAGTTCGTATTCTACTCCCATATACCTTTATTTGAGCCCCATTTTGCGATGGTCAGCTAAAAATTGCTGTTTGTGGGGTATTTTGGGAAAGGGGTAGGTAGACCCCAAGAAAAATTGATCCCGAAAGTGGGTATCAATTCTTGCTCTACCCCCCAATACCTTTTATTGAAGCTCCACATTGACATGGTCGGTATATATGGCCGATTTAGGGGTGTTTTGGGGAGTGAGGTAGTTCCCCAATCACTAAGCCCTGAAGATATATCAGCAAGATGCTCTATTCTCATATATTTGAAACCCCATTGGCCTCAAAATTGGATATTAAATTCCTTTTCGTTTCATTTAAATCCCTTATTGCAGAAGCCTGCAAATATGTTCTGTTTGGGGTATGGGCCCTAAAAACTATGAATATCGAGCTCCACTGTCTTGAAGACCCAAATTGTCTTGGCGAGCAAATACGTCCTACTTGGGGGTTGTTATGGTGGTGGGACGTCCCCTAGACAGTTGGTCCCGAATGTTGATGTCAGATTCATGGTCTACTCCCAAGTACCCTTCATTTGAGCTCCATTTTTCCACAGTGGGCAAACATGACCGGTTTGGGGGGTGTTCGGGCGGATGAGGTGGCCACTGAGTGACTTGGATAATCTAAAATAACTCTTATTTGAGCCTCATATTACAGTGGTCAGCAAAAAGTTCCTCTTTGGGTGGTGTTATGGGGTTGGGGTGGCCCCATAGACACTTTTCCCGAATATTGATATCAGATTTGTGCTTTACTTCCAAAGACCTTTCACTTGAGCCCCTTATTTGCTTTGGTCGTAAATTTGTCTTCTGCGGGTGATGTTCTCGGGGATGGACGGCCCCTCAAACACTTGGTCCAACATCTGGATATCAGATTCGTATTCTACACTCATATATCTTTTATTTAAGCCTCATATTTCTATGACAAGTAAATGAGTCCTATTTGGGGGGTGTTTTTGGGGTAGGGGAAGACCCCCAGAAACTTGGTCCCACATTTGGATATCAGATTCGTATTTTACACTCAAATTCTACTTATTTAAGCCCCATATTGCCATGGTCAGTAAATGAGTCCTGTTTGGGAGCTATTTTGGGGAAGGGGTGGACCCCCTGACACGTGGTCCCACATTTGGATATCAGATTCGTATACTACTGGCAAATATCTTTCATTTGATTCCCATATTGCCATGATCGGTAAATATGTCCGATTTAGGAGTGTTTTGGTGGTTGGGTGGTGTTGTGGGGGTGGGGTGGCCCCATAGACACTTTTCCCGAGTATTGATATCAGATTTGTGCTTTACTCCCAAAGACCTTTCATTTGAGCCCCATTTGGCTACGGTCGTAAATGTGTCCCCTTTGGGGGAGGTTTTTGGAGAGAGGCGGCCCCCCAAATACTTGGTCTCATATTTGGATATCAGATTCTAATTCTACACTGAAAATCCTTTAATTTGAGCCCCATATTCCCATGGTCAGTAAATAAGTCCTGTTTGGGGGGTGTTTTGGGGAAGGGGTGGACCCCTGACACGTGGTCCCACATTTGGATATCAGATTTGTATTCTACTCGCAAATACCTTTTATTTAAGCCCCATATTGCCATGGTCGAAAAATATGTCCGATTTAGGGGTGTTTTTGGGGATTGGGGTGGTCCCACTAACACTTGGTCCGACAAATAAATATCAGATACGTTTTCTTATCCTAAATACCTTTCATTTGAGTTCCATATTGTCGTAACTGGTACCCCATCCGAAATTTAGAAACAAAATTTTTGTTTGTAGGTTGCTATAAGAGAGCACACAAAATTTCGCTTAAATTGCACCAACCATCTCCGAGATCTGGCGTTTCTGAAAATTATGGTAAGGGGGAGGGTCCGCTCCCCCACAAACCACAATACACAAACAAACCTACAAACAAACACAAATTGATTTTTGTACCCTCCACCATAGGATAGGGGTACACTTATTTCGCCATTTTTTTGGTACCGCCTCGAAATAGGCGTCTGAGACCCTATAAAGTATATATATTTTAGATCGTCATGTCATTTTAAGTCGATCTAGCCAAATCCGTCCGTCTGTCCGTCTGTCCGTCGGTCTGTCGAAAGCACGCTACCTTTCGAAAGAGTATAGCTAGGCGCTTGAAATTTTAAAGTGATACTTTTTATTAGCGTAGGCCGGTTGGCATTGTAAATGGACCAAATCAATCCATGTTTTGATATAGCTGCCATATAAACCGATCTTGGGTCTTGACTTCTTGGGCCTCTAGAGGGCGCAATTCTCGTTCGATTTGACTGAAGTTTTGCATATGGTGTTTTGGTATCATTCCCAACAACTGTGGTAAGAATGGTCCGGAATCGGTCCATGTTTTGATATAGCTGCCATATAAACCAATCTTGGATCTTGACTTCTTGAGCCGCTAGAGGGCGCAATTCTCGTCCGATTTGACTGAAATTTTGCACGCGGTGTTTTCGTATCATTTCTAACAACTGTGCTAGGAATGGTCCGGAATCGGTCCATGTTTTGATATAGCTGCCATATAAACTGATCTTGGGTCTTGACTTCTTGAGCCTCTGGAGGGCGCACTTCTTGTCCGATTTGACTGAAATTTTGCATAAGGTGTTTTGTGATGACTAACAATAACTGTGCTAAGTATGGCGTAGATCGGTCCATATTTTTATATAGCTGCCATATAAACCGATTTTGGATCTTTACTTCTTGAGCCGCTAGAGGGCGCAATTCTCATCCGATTTGGCTGAATTTTTGCATGAAGTGTTTTGTTACGACTTCCAATAACTGTTCGAAGTATGGCGCAAATCGGTTTAGAAATTGATATAGCTGCCATATAAACCGATCTGGGTTCTTGACTTCTTGAGCCTCTAGAGGGCGCAATTCTCATTCGATTTGGCAGAAATTTTGTACAACGGCTTCTCTCATGACCTTCAATATTCTTGTTTAATTTGATCTGAATCGATTTATAGCTTGATACAGCTCCCATATAAACCGATCTCCCGATTGTGCTTTTTGAACCCCTACATGGCTCAATTCTTATCCGAATGGAGTGAAATACACAAAACACAATGACCTCTTCAATGTTCAGCATTTAATTCGTTTATGGTCCGAATCGGACTATAACCTGATATAGCTCCAATAGCATAATAGTTCATATTGAATATTTTTTGTTTGCCTAAAAAGAGATACCGCGCAAAGAACTCGACAATTGCGATCGATGGTGGAGGGTATATAAGATTCGGCCCGGCCGTACTTAGCACGCACTTACTTGTTAGATATAAGATAGGGTCGGAAATGGATATTTTGGTCCTTAGGGGATGGAAAATTGTAGTGACAACGAATTTAGTACTAAAATCAATAACAGAGTGGTAACCCTAATAACAGTTTAGTATTAAATTCAATACGAGATTGGTAATAAGGCTAGTACCAAACAGTGCTTTTTTACCATGCTGTGTTGCTTTACTATCAATACCATATGGAATTGAACAGGGCACATTTGGTATCAATTTTTCTCCGGGTGTGTAATACAACTCACTGTTCAGAAAAGCCAGGTTATTAATACGTACGCATCTTAGGAGCACTAGACCTGTGGGATCGTGGGTCCCCTATAACTCACCTTCTTGGATCTCAAGACCTTAAGCTTTGTATTGAAATGTTTTTTAACTTATTTTGTTGCTGCTGTCTTAGCCAGATTCTTATAAGGTGAGGTAGCGATCCTCGTAAAACTACATAGGCGACCAAGCTCGTTCCGGTCTATAGGACCGATCGCAGCGGAAAGTTTATGACCATTGGTTTGTTAAACGCGCTAATAACTCTCGTTATCATATCGAGTATTATAGGCACTCAGTACTTAAGCAAGAGCCGGTGACGCCCTTCCTCTTTCACTGATTGTAGGCGACCTTAATTGCAGCTACTCCATGTACTTAACATACCACTATCTGCAACCAGAGGTGGCGCCTGGCTCTCAGCTGAGCTTCTCGCGATGACGACGATAAGCACCTCACAAATCTGAGCTCAGAGTTCCAATCCCTGTGCTACGTATAGCCATTCCGTGTTGCTGTAGTACATCAACACGTCGACACTCTCCTACTTTAGTCTTCATTTACTTTGTTTGTATGGATTTAAAAAGAAGACTGCAGACATTGCTCCAGTAGGATATACAATATTTGTTAAGGCAAACAAATATGATGACGATAACTACGATGGCTACGACTGCAAAATAATGGAGACGACAAAAAGAAGGCGAAAAAAAATGCGTGAGCAAGATGAAATTTTATGATTAAGGACACCCAAAGGATTATAGAGGGTCAAACCGAAAGGGAACTATCCATTCAATGGCTGGCAGGCAGTCAGACACGCACATCATATATAACCCTACCTCAGAATACATCGACTTTTTCTAGATGTGTTTTTGTATTCTTGGGTTGGCTTTTTCCTTAATGAAAATGCTGATGGAAATGCTAGGACGTTGCTTTTCTTATTCTCTCTCGCTTTTTGTTTGTCTGTTCCTCTTTACTTGCTTCAGCATCGGCTTTTTAAATGAAGGTGTAATAAAAGAAATTTAATGAAATATATATTCTTTGGAGAGGATGATGGAGAAGGGTGAAAGGTGTCAGATGACGGTTATTGCTTGCACACGAAGCCTTTGTCCTAATATAGTTAAAGCTAAATATTGCAAAAAATAAACAAGCCACTTCCATATGATTTATCTAAAAACAACCTTAGTTCTTAATGAAGATTAAAATTTTTATATTCTTTATGGATTTATCTTTCCCTCTTTAGAATTATAAGAATTAATAAAGAAAATCGACTTATTGGGTTGCCCAAAAAGTAATTGCGGATTTTTTAAAAGAAAGTAAATGCATTTTTAATAAAACTTAAAATGAACATTAATCAAGTATACTTTTTTTACACTTTTTTTCTAAAGCAAGCTAAAAGTAACAGCTGATAACTGACAGAAGAAAGAATGCAATTACAGAGTCACAAGCTGTGAAAAAATTTGTCAACGCCGACTATACGGAAAATCCGCAATTACTTTCTGGGCAACCCAATATATGGTGACAAATATGGTGTCACTGCACTGCATAATACTAAAATCATATACATCTAATGATGGGATTCATCTCCTATGAAGGTTTTTCGCAGTATTGCTGAGAATATGATGAAAACCCTGAGTTTTTGAAACGATTGTATCAACGTTTTGAAATTTTACATTTGGATGTTACATTCAAATGGCGTAAGATGGATGCACCGATTTAGACGAAATTTTGTTTACACTCTTGGAATCCACAAACATACTTGGGATAAAAAGTGTGGGTCACATAACATGACCCCACCCACGAAACTCCCTTAAAATTATCATGTTACTGTTTCAGGACACTATGATTACCGGACAAGTAAAAGCGTGCTAAGTTCGGCTTGGGAACCCAACCACCAGGATTCGGCTAAAAATTAAAAAAAAAAAACAAGTAAAAAGGCGTTAAGTTCGGCCGGGATGAACTTTGGATACCCACCACCTCGGGAATATATTTAAATTAACTTTCATCAAAATCCTGTGAAAATTGCATACTTTATGTCCCATAGCAGTTATATCGAAATATGTTCCGATTTGATTCAAATACTAATAAGTACAGTAGCTATATCTAAAAATGCGATACGGATGTCGGAAAACCGAACATAAGTCACTGCGTCAAATTTTAGTGAAATCGGATTTTAAATGCTCCTTTTATGGGCCCAAAATCTTAATTCGAGATATCGGTCTATATGGCAGCTACATGTAAATCTTAATCGATCTAGACCAAGTTACAGATATAATTGGAGGGGCTTAACTTAACTCTCTGTCCCAAATTTCGGCGACATCGGAAAGTAAATGCGCTTCTTATGGGCCCAAATCCTGAAATCGAGAGATAGGTCTATATGGCAGCTATATCCAAATCTGAACAGATCTAAGCCAAATTGACAAGGAATGTTGAAGGGCCTAACACAACTCACTGTCCCAAATTTCAGCAAAATCGGATAATAAATGTGGCTTTTATGGGCCTAAGACCCTAAATCGGAGGATCGGTCTATATGGCAGCTATAACTAAATCTGAACCGATCTAGGCCAAATTGACAAAGGGCCTATCACAACTCACTGTCTTAAATTTAAGCAAAATCGGATAATAAATGTGACTTTTATGGGCCTAAGACCCTTAATCGGAGGATCGGTCTATATGGCAGCTATATCTAAATCTGAACCGATCTAGTCAAAATTGACGAACGACGTTCGGGGGCCCAACACAACTCACTGTCTTAAATTTCAGCTCAATCGGATAATAAATGTAGCTTTTATGGGCCTAAACCTCTAAATCGGCGGATCAGTCTATATGGCAGCTATATCCAAATCTGGACCGATCTGTGCCATATTACAGAGGTATATCGAAGGGCCTTACACAACTCATTGTCTCAAAGATCATTTAAATCAGATAATAAATGTGGCTTTTATGGGCCTAAGACCCTAAATCGGCGGATCGGTCAATATGGCAGCTATATCCAAATCTGGACCGATGTGGACCAAATTAAAAAGGGATTTCGAAGGGGCTAACGCAACTCTCTGCGTCAAATTTCAGCAAAATCGGATAATAAATGTGACTTTTATGGGACTAAGACCCTAAATCTTAGGTTCGGTCTATATGACAGCTATTTTCAAATCTGAACCGATCTGGGACAAATTGACGAAGGACGTCAAAGGGCCTAACACAACTCTCTGCGTCAAATTTCAGCAAAATCGGATAATAACTGTGGCATTTATGGGACTAAGACCCTAAATCTTAAGATCGGTCCATATGGCAGCTATATTCAAATCTGAACCGATCTGGGCCAAATTGACGAAGGATGTCAAAGGGCCTAACACAACTCACTGTCCTAAATTTTAGCAAAATCGGATAGTAAATGTGGCTTTTATGGGCCTAAACCTCTAAATCGGCGGATCAGTCTATATGGCAGCTATATCCAAATCTGGACCGATCTGTGCCATATTACAGAGGTATATCGAAGGGCCTTACACAACTCATTGTCTCAAAGATCATTAAAATCAGATAATAAATGTGGCTTTTATGGGCCTAAGACCCTAAATCGGCGGATCGGTCTTTATGGGGTCTATTTCAAGATATAGTCCGATATAGCCGAGCTTTGTACTTAAGTTGCAAAATAAGAATCTGAGCAAAGTTTCTGCTCAATATCTCTATTTTTTTTTAAAGACTGTAGTGTGATTTCAAGAGACAGGCGGACAGACATCGTCCTAGATTTTGATCAAGACTTTATAGGTCGGAAATGGATATTTTGATGTGTTGCAAACGGAATAACAAAACCCACCATCCTTCGATGGTGGGCATAAAAAAAGGGGAAGAAAATTTCTCTGCATCACACATACCTTAAATTTTTCAGGAAAGTAAATTCCAACTTTTTTTCTCCATTTTGCCTTTTCTCGCAAGAGTCTCTTTAATGACACCATACTATACTCATTTTGTGAGGCTATTTAACATGAATTTGTGAATTTGTCATTAAAGGTAGAGCGCTTATTTAAAATGCAACACAGCCGTTGCATGCATTTGTGTCTTCCTAACGTTTCTTTCAACATCGTTCGGCGCGTCTGTTTATTGCATGTAGGAGTTTGGCCAGCCTTCCTCATTCTGTTAAATATTTCTCTATTTAATGATACTTTATATTAGAGTGTTTGTTGTTGTTGTTGCTGTTTTTGTTTTTTTTACTGAGAAGCTTTACAACTCACTAACACTGCAACAGAGCACATACGGGCAATCTCATATTCTTGTAATCACTCTCGTAATGTTGCGAAAATACCCATTTCAGACTTCAATGGCACGCAGTGGCACATGACACTCTTTAATGACGCTCCCCCGGTGACAGCAATGTGAACGCGAATGCGAATGTGACTGGGAATGTGTAGTTGTAGCATGGAGTGGCAACGTGAATGTGAAATGTTTACATATGTCATCAATGTATGCGCTCGCATTTCATGGAGTGGAATAACATTCGCTCGAGGAGGACACTTTTATGCAGACTAATGCAATTTATTGCTAAGATTCTTACATGTCTATGAACACATTATGCAAAGTGCCAACATTTGCTGTATGGATTGAATCTTGCCGTGCTCTCAGTGCCCTCTGTGCCCTCATGACAAGGCGCATTGCCTGCTGCTTTATTTTTCCACTTGGCATTTATCGAAAAAGACGGCATTGTGTTTATAAGCTTGTTTTGGCATTAGAGTCTGCCAAGGGAATACGAACATTTTAAAAAAATCTCCACTACCCCATCGCTGTAGGGTATTATACCCCTGACCATAGGTTTGGGGCTATACTAACATTGTCATTCCATTTGTTACACCTGGAAATATTGGTCTGAGACCCCACAAAGTAAAGGGTGATTTTTTTGAGGTTAGGATTTTCATGCATTAGTATTTGACAGATCACGTGGGATTTCAGACATGGTGTCAAAGAGAAAGATGCTCAGTATGCTTTGACATTTCATCATGAATAGACTTACTAACGAGCAACGCTTGCAAATCATTGAATTTTATTACTAAAATCAGTGTTCCGTTCGAAATGTGTTCATTCACCGTTCAGCGATGAGGCTCATTTCTGGTTGAATGGCTACGTAAATAAGCAAAATTGCCGCATTTGGAGTGAAGAGCAACCAGAAGCCGTTCAAGAACTGCCCATGCATCCCGAAAAATGCACTGTTTGGTGTGGTTTGTACGCTGGTGGAATCATTGGACCGTATTTTTTCAAAGATGCTGTTGGACGCAACGTTACGGTGAATGAACACATTTCGAACCGAACACTGATTTTGGTAATAAAATTCAATGATTTGCAAGCGTTGCTCGTTAGTAAGTTTATTCATGATAAAATGTCAAAGCATACTGAGCATCTTTCTCTTTGACACCATGTCTGAAATCCCACGTGATCTGTCAAATACTAATGCATGAAAATCCTAACCTCAAAAAAATCACCCTTTAGATATATTATTGATCACCATGGCATTTAAAGGCGATTAGCCATGTCCATCCGTTTCTATGTCTGTATGTCTGTGTCTGTCATGCTTACTTGCGAAGGAGTAAAGCTAGGCGCTTGAAATTTTGCAGAAATACTTGGTGTAGGTCGTAAATGGGCAATACCGGTCTTTAGTTACATAAAGCTCCCATATAAACCGAACTTCCCATTTCACTTTTTAAGCATCTAGAGGGCGTAATTCTTAACTGATTTGTCTGAATGGCCTTCTCTTTAACCTTTAACATTTTAACAAACGCGTCAAGTATGGTCCGAATCGGTCTAAGACCTAATATAGCTCCATATTAAACGATCTCCCGATTATGCTTCTTGAGCATCTGGAGGGCGTAGTTTTAATCCGACTTGGCTGAAATTTTGCACAGTGACTTTTCCTGTCACCTTTAATATATGTGTCAAGTTTGTTTTGAATTGGCTTAAAACCAGGTACAGATTCCGATCACCCGATTATTAATTATACCCACCACCGAAGGATGGGGGTATATTCATTTTGTCATTCCGTTTCCGACCCTAAAAATCTAAGACGATCTAGACATGTCCGTTCGTCTGTCCATCTGTCTGTTGAAATCACGCTACAGTCTTTAAAAATAGAGATATTGAGCTGAAACTTTGCATAGATTCTTTTTTTGTCCATGAGCAGGTTAAGTTCGAAGATGGACTAAATCGGACTATATCTTGATATAGCCCCCATATAGACCGATCGGCTGATTTAGGGTCTTAGGCCCATAAAAGCCACATTTATTATCCGATTTTGCTGAAATTTGGGATAGTGAGTTGTGCTAGGCCCTTCGACATCCTTTGTCATTTTGGCCCACATCGGTCCAGATTTGGATATAGCTGCCATATAGACCGATTCTCCGATTTAGGGTCTTAGGCTCAAAAAAAGCTACATTTATTATCCGATTTTGTTGAAATTTGGGTCAGTGAGTTGTGCTAGGCCCTTCGACATCATCTGCCATTTTGGCTCAGATCGGTCCAAATTTGGATTTAGCTGGCATATAGACCAATCCTCTGATTTAGGGTCTTAGGCCCATAAAGCCACATTTATTATCCAATTTTTTCTGAAATTTGGAGCGGTGTGTTGTTTTAGCCCTTTCGACATTCCTCGTCAATTTGGCTCAGATCGGTATTGATTTGGATATAGCTGCCATATAGACCGATCCTCCAATTTAGGGTCATAGGCCCATAAAAGCCACATTTAATATCCGATTTTGCTGAAATTTGGAGCGTTGAGTTGTGTTAGGCCCTTCGACATTCCTCATCAATTTGGCTCAGATCGGTCCAAAGTCGGTTATAACTGCTATATAGACCGATCCTCCGATTTAGGGTCTTAGGCCCATAAGAGCCACATTTATAATCCGACTTTGCTGAAATTTTGGACAGTGAGTTGTGCTAGACCCTTCGACATTCTTCGTCAATTTGGCTCCGATCGGTTCAGATTTGGATATAGCAGCCATATAGACCGATCCTCCGATTAAGGGTCTTAGACCCATAAAAGCTACATTTATTATCCCATTTTTCTGAAATTTAGGTCAGTGAGTTGTGTTATGCCCTTCGATATTCTTCGTCAATTTGGCTCAGATCGGTCCAGATTTGGATATAGCAGCCATATAGACCGATCATCCGATTAAGGGTCGTAGACCCATAAAAGCCACATTTATTTTCCGATTTTGCTGAAATTTAGGACAGTGAGTTGTGTTAGGCCCTTCGACATCTTTTTTTAAAATGGACCTGATCGGTTCAGATTTGGATATAGCTGCCATATAGACCGAACCCTCGGTTTTAGGTTTTGGGGCCATAAAAGGCGCATTTATTGTTTATTTGCCGAAACTTGTTACAGTGCGTTGTGTTAGACTCTTCGATGTTTTTCTTTATTTTTACCCAGATCGGTCTTGATTTGAATATAGCCGCCATATAGACCGATCTCTCGATTTAAGGTTTTGGGTCCTTTAAAGGCGCATTCATTGTCCCATTTTGGCGAAATTTGGGACAGTAAGTTAAGTTAATACCCTTGACATATTTCTGGAATATGGCACAGATCGGTCCAGATTTGAATATAGCTGCCATATAGACCGATCTCTCGATTTAAGGCTTTTGGGTCCTTTAAAAGCGCATTTATTGTCCGATTTGGCTGAAACTTGGGACAGTGCGTTGTGTTAGGCTCTCCGATGTTCTTCTTCAATTTGGCACAGATCGGTTCAGATTTAGATATAGCTGCCATATAGACCGATCTCTCGGTTTAAAGTTTTGGGGCAATAAAAGGCGATTCGCCGAAACTTGGGACAGTGCGTTGTGTTAGGCTCTTCGATGCCCTTCTTTGATTAGGCCTAGATCGGTAAAGATTTGATTATAGCTGCCATATAGACCGATCTCTTGGTTTAAGGTTTTGGGTCCATAACAGGCGCATTTATTGTCCGATTTCGCCGAAATTTGTAACAGTGCGCTGTGTCAGGGTCTTCGACATTTTTTTGCAACTTCGCCCAAATTGGTGCAGATTTCGATATAGCTGCCATGTAGACCGATATCTTGATTTAAAGTCTTGGCCCCATAAAAGGCGCATTTATAATCCGATTTCACTGAAATTTGACATAGTGACTTATGTTAGGCTTTTCGACATCCTTGTCGTATATGATTCAGATCGGTTAATTTTTAGATATAGCTACTAAAAAGATCAATATTTTGTTATACACAATTGAACAATGACTTGTACTTATTAGTATTTGGTCAAAATCGGAACATATTTCGATATAACTGCTATGGGACATAAGGTATGCAATTTTCACCGGATTTTGATGAATGGTGATTTTCATATAAAACCGAGGTGGTGGGTATCCAGAGTACGGCCCGGCCGAACTTAACGCTTTTTTACTTGTTAAAGACTGTACCGCGATTTCAACAGATAGACGGACGGACATATCTAGATCGTCTTAGATTTTTACGCTGATCAAGAGTACGTACATTTAATAGGGTCGGAAATGGATATTTCGATGTGTTGCAAACGGAATGACAAAATTAATACACCCCTATCCTTCAGTGGTGGGTATAATAACATGGCGATCAAGAATATTGGTCTGAGACGCATATTTCAAGGTATTATAAACAGAATGACGAAATTGGTAAACCCCCATCCTATGGTCGAGGGTATAATAATCGGGCGGTATGCATATTTGGCATCTATATCTAAATCTGCCCAAATTTTTTGAAATTCATCAGTAATTTTAAGAGTCATGAGAAAATCCTTCCTGCCAAATTTTGATAGAATCCTTTGACCAATGATCACTTTAATGCAATATTTCTCATAGTCGAACGTGTATGGGAGCTATATCTAAATTTAAACAGATTTCTATGAAATTCACCAGTATGGTTGAGAATCAAGCGAAACCCCTTCCTGTCTAATTTCGAGGAAATCGGTTAACAAATGACCACATTATGATAATATTAGTTCAAATCTTACGAGCTATATGTATATCTGAAGCGATTTTTTCCAATTGCAATAAGCTTCGTCTTTGGGCCAAAAACCATGCCTGTACCAAATTTAAAGACAATCGAATGAAAATTGCGACCTGTAGTTTGAACACAAATAGACATGGACAGACGGACATAGCTATATCAAATCTGAAAGTAATTCCAAGTCAATCGGTATGCTTATCAATAAGTCTCTCTTCCTTCTGGCTGTTACAAACAAATGCACTGAGTAATAATACCCTGTAACTCAGTAGTGGTGTAGGGTGTAACAAGTAAAAATGCATCAAATTCGGCCTTGTCGAGCTTTGGATAACCAACACCTCAGGTACACCTATAACCAACACCTGGTCATAATCCGGAGCCACTCTTATCTAAGCTGCATGTTTTGTGCAAAGACCCATTATAACTAATTTAGTCATATTATTTTACTCCCACTCCCTTCGGCTTACTCCAATGTCCATGGCATACATTTCAGTGAGCTTTGACATCTTTGGCATTGTGAGAAAATTTAGTGGGGAGCAGCAATGTGATGACTTGCTATGCGAACTGCGCGTTGGAGCTGCTTTGAGATGTGATTGTAGCATTTGCATGTTTACGCTTGTTTTCTGCTTGTTAATAATTAAATTACATTTGGCATCATCAACATCATCTTTAGTCGAGTGTACCTTCCCGCTTTTGTTGGGGGTAAGGACAAATGTCGAATGCTCCCTGTTGCATGCATCACTAACGTGAAGGCGCGCTCGGCACGTTCATAAGTGTGCTCACAATAAACGCAATAGAATGGCGGCATTTTTAATGTTTATTGCTTGACTAAAACGACCCATGGCTTCGTGGTGTGTATCTTCATTAAATCTGACAATGCACAGTGGTTGTGCTGTACGAGTGTGACAATTGGGAACAAGCCAAAAAGGCGTGGTGGATACCCACCACCTCGGGTATGTATGTAAACCATCTTTCGTCATAATTTCGGAAAAATTTGATAATAAATGCGACTTTTAGGGGGCCAAGACTTTAAATCGAGAGATCGGTCTATATGGCAGCTATCTGGGCCAAAGAGGAATGGCGAAGGGCCTAACACAACCCACTGTTCCAAATTTCATCAAAATCGGACAATAAATGTAGCTTCTATGGACCCAAGACCTTAAAACGAGAGATCGCTCTATATGGCAGCTATATCCAAATCTGAACCGATCTGGGCCAAATTGCAGAAAGACGTCAAAGAGCCTAACACAACTCACTGTCCCAAATTTCGGAGAAATCGGACAGAAAGTGCGCCTTTTATTGTCCCAAAACCTTAAATCGAGAGATCGGTCTATAAGGCAGCTTTATCCACATTGGAATCGATCTGGGTCAAATTGAAAAAGAGAGTTAAAGGGCTTAACATAACTTACTAATCGGACAATAAAAGCCCCTTTTATGGTCCCATTAACTTAAATCAAGAGATCGGTCTATATGGCACCTTTATCCAAATCTGGACAGATGGGCCAAATTGAAGAAGAATGTTAAGTGATCTGACATAGCTGAGTGACCCAAATTTCAGTAAAATCGTGTAATAAATAAAACTTTTATGGGCTTCAGACCCTTTATCGGAAAATCGGACTATATAGCAGCTATATCCAAATATGGTCCGATTTGGCCCATTCAAGAACTTACCAGCGTGCATCAAAAAGACGTATCTGTGCCAAATTTTAGCTCAATATCTCAATTTTTGAAGCCGGTAGAGTGATTGCAACAGACGGATGGACACAAGGACTTCGTTAAATCGTCTTAAATACTTTGTAGGGTAGAAAATTGATATTTCGATGTGTTGCAAACGGAATGACTAAATGAATATACCCATAGGGGGTATATTCGTTTAGTCAGTCGGAAGGTCGATCTAGCCATGTTCGCCCGTCTGTCCGTCCGTCCGTCCGTCTATCAGTCGAAAGTGTAGGTCATTTGGGATTGTAAAAGACCAAATCGGTTCATGATTTGATATAGCTGCTATATAAACCGATCTTGGGTCTTGACTTCTTGGGCCTCTAGAGGGCGCAATTCTTATCCGATCTGGCTGAAGTTTTGCATGAGGTTATGATTTCCAATAACTGTGCTATGTATGGCGCAAATCGGTGCATAACCTGATATAGCTGTCACATAAACCGATCTGTTATCTGGACTTCTTGAGCCTCTAGAGGACGCAATTCTCATCCGATTTGACTGAAATTTTGCTCGTGGTATTTTGGCATCACTTCCACTAACTGCGATAAGTATGGTTCAAATCTGTTCATGTTTTGATATAGCTGCCATATAAACCGATCTTGGGTCTTGACTTCTTGAGCCTCTAGAGGGCGCAGTTTCTATCCGATTTGGTGGAAATATTGCACGTGGTGTTTTGGTATTACTTCCAACAACTACGTTAAGTATGGTTTAAATCGGTTCTTTATCTGGTATAGCTGTCATATAAACCGATATTGTGTCTTGGCTTCTAGAGCCGCTAGGGGGCGCATTTCTTGTCCGATTTAAATGAAATTTTGCACGTGGTGTTTTGGTATCACTTCCAACAACTGCGCAAAGAATGGTTCAAATCGGTTCATTATCTGGTATAGCTGTCATATAAACCGATCTTGGGTCTTGACTTCTTGAGCCTCTAGAGGGCGCAATTCCCATCCGATTTGACTGAAATTTTGCTCACGGTGGTTTGCTATCACTTCCACTAACTGCGCAAAGCATGTTTCTAATCGGTCCATATTTTGATATAGCTGCCATATAAACCGATCTTGGGTCTTGACTTCTTGAGCCTCTAGAGGGCGCAATTCTCGTCCGATCTGGCTGAAATTTTGCATGAGGTGTTTTGTTATGACTTGCAATAACTCGTGGTGTTTTGGTGTTACTTCCACTAACTGCGCTAAGTATGGGCCATATCGGTCCATGGTTTGATATAGCTGCCATATAAACCGGTCTGTTATCTTGACATCTTGAGCCTCTAGAGGGCGCAGTTCTCATCCGATTTGGCTGAACTTTTGTACAACGGCTTCTTCCATTACCTTCAACGTACGTATTTAATATGGTTTGAATCGATCAATAGCTTGACACAGCTCCCACATAAAGCAATCTCCCGATTTTGCTTCTTGAGCCCCTACAAGGCGCAATTCTTATCCAAATAAACTGAAATATTGCACAATGACTTCTGCAATGTTCAGCATTCATTTATGGTCCGAATAGGACTATCATTTGATATAGCTTCAATAGCATAAAAGTTTTTATTCAATATTCTTTGTTTGCCTAAAAAGAGATACTGCGCATAGAACTCGACAAATGCGATCCATAGTGGAGGGTATATAAGATTCGGCCCGGTCGAACTTAGCGCGCTCTTACTTGTTTGTCTCTGCAAACAATACAAATGATGGTTCGGTTATGCTAGACCTCAAATTTTCCAATGGAAATGTCAGATTGCACCTTGCACCACTTAGTGTTGCCTAGGCCAGAGACTTTAATAGCAGCCTTCGTATAAATATCCTGAACCAAAGACGTAATGGTATGGTATAAACTAATGGTATAGGGTATGAACGGATAGGCCATATAAGTTAGGTCGGTTTTCTGCAATCCCCAACCACACTCATCAATGTGAAGCATTTGTGTTGCACAGTGCCCAATGCAAGGTGATTTAAAGTGCTCAAATTTCACAGTCCACCCACTTTAGGATCATTCAGAGAAGAAACTGTTACTTTTATAACACAATGCAGACATGCAAAATGTGAATAATATTTTGACGCGCAATTTAATGTGGCACAAAATGCGCATATCATTGTGGCATAAGAATAAATGACGAAGGTATGGATGGCTACAAGAACAGGCAGCGACCCCATCATCAGCTTGGCAGACACATCATGACCCCGTAAATGGTCCATAAAGCTGGGAATCATAAATTCTTGCTGTTGCGTTTAGCCATGGACCAAACTGACATAATTCGCCACGTTATTATTGCGATTTTCTTCAACAAAGTTTTGTATTTTAATGTCCTCGCAAGCAGAGCACCTGGACTTTTTAATGTTCAATGACTGGCAGTATGACGAAGAGCTGGTCGGTGATTGAAAGGCCACTACAAACAGTTTTTGTTGTAATTTTAAGTATATGCAACACAAGGTGATTTTATTGTTTAAGGTGGGCTGTGTTTGTTATTGCCCTAGTCGTCGTCTGCAAGCCAAACCGAAGGACAAAGATGGGCGTTGGAAGGGAGCCAGAGAGGGAGAGTGCGATAAACCAATTGCAAATATTTACAAGGATCAAGACCAAGACCTCCTACCACCACAAGTGTGACTTGTGATGCCAGACATAAAGCAGTATTAAAAAACTTTCAAATGTTATAACCTGGCTATGAGACGGGCAATAAAAGCTCCCACAAAGCCAACCAACCGAGCGAAAGTGAATAAGCGATGATATCCTTAAAGCAGGATATCCATGGAGTGCGTCATGCTTGCTTGCTGGCCTTTTATTATAGATTGCAAAAATTCTTTGCATTACTTTTAAGATTATTGTCGTATTTACGCCGACGTTTAGTTCTTGTGAGGTGATTGCGAATTTGAACATTGCCGAAGGGTGAGTCTTTTTGCTTTCACACTAAACAAAGAGTTTCGCTTTGTGGAGGTTTCTGCAACTGAAATTGTTTTGTTTGAATTACATTTACGACTTATTTCGTACATAAAATCCCAAAGTTTATTAGTTTTAAGTCGTATTCCTTTGTGATTTGAAACAATATGACCACCATAAAGAAAACAAATGATAAAAAAACAAGTCCTGCGAATAATGCTTAGATTTGATAATACAAATGAGTTTTAAAACAAAATCTTTTGTTAATTTCATCGCGAGTTACCAAAACCTTCAAATATCATATTTTTAATGGCAATCACAAGGAGGTAAGAGTATATAGGCTTTAAGGGTTTGGAAATGAGAAACACCGAAAAGGACATTTTCTAGGAATCCTTGAAGTTGTAAGCACAAACAAATTTTTTACAGAACCAGCCGGAATATTTTGTAGGAGTCCAATTTTTTGATGAGTTTTTATTTCCTACACCATTATGACTATGAGATCTGCTGCCAATGGCCGACTACACCAATGTATCCTCTCGAACCACTAGATTATGAAACAAAGTCTATGTCCTCCCCTACAAATGTCAAAAACATTT